>NC_060076.1:73408801-73593848 GCF_922984935.1 Meles meles
GAGGGGGTGGAAAACAATTTACCATGCTAATGGGCATCAGAAGAAAGCTAGGGTGGCAATCCTTATATCAGATCAATTAGATTTTAAGCCAAAGGCTATAATAAGAGATTAGGAAGGACACTATATCATACACAAAGGGTCTGTCCAACAAGAAGATCTAACAATTTTAAATATCTATGCCCCTAACATGGGAGCAGCCAACTATATAAACCAATTAATAATAAAATCAAATAAATACATCAACAATAATATGATAATAGTAGGGGACTTTAACACTCCCCTCACTGAAATGGACAGATCATCCAAGCAAAAGATCAACAAGGAAATAAAGACCTTAAATGATACACTGGACCAGATGGACATCATCATCAGAACATTTCATCCCAAAGCAACAGAATACACATTCTTCTCTAGTGCACATGGAACATTCTACAGAATAGATCACATCCTGGGTCATAAACCAGGTCTCAACCAGTATCAAAAGACTGGGATCATACCCCGCATATTTTCAGACCACAATGCTCTGAAGCTAGAACTCAATCACAAGAGGGAATTTGGAAAGAACCCAAATACATGGAGACTAAACAGCATCCTTCTAAAGAATGAATGGGTCAACCAGAAAATTAAAGAAGAATTGAAAAAATTCATGGAAACAAATGATAATGAAAACATAATGGTTCAAAATCTTTGCGACACAGTAAAGGAGGAAAATATATAGTCGTGCAAGCCTTTCTCCAGAAACAAGAAAGGTCTCAAATACACAACCTAACCCTACACCTAAAGGAGCTGGAGAAAGAACAAGAAATAAAGCCTAAACCTAGCAGGAGAAGAGAAATCATAAAGATCAGAGCAGAAATCAATGAAATAGAAACAAACAAACAAAAAAACTACAATAGAACAAATCAATGAAACTAGGAGCTGGTTCTTTGAAAGAATCAATAAGATTGATAAACCCCTGGCCAGACTTATCAAAAAGAAAAGAGAAAGGACCCAAATAAATAAAATCATGAAAGAAAGAGGAGAGATCACAACCAACACCAAAGAAATACAAACAATTATAAGAACATACTCTGCATAGTATGTTCTTATGAGCAACTATACACCAACAAATTTGACAATCGGGAAGAAATGGATGCATTCCTAGAGACACATAAACTGCCAAAACTGAACGAGGAAGAAATAGAAAACATGAACAGACCTATAACAAGGAAGGAGATTGAAACAGACATCAAAAATCGAGGAAGGAGATTGAAACAGTCATCAAAAATCTCCCAATAAACAAAAGCCCAGGGCCAGACGGCTTCCCAGGGGAATTCTACCAAATATTTAAAGAAGAATTAATTCCTAGTCTCCTGAAACAGTTCCAAAAAATAGAAATGGAAAAAGACTTCCAAAATTATTTTATGAGGCCAGCATCACCTTGATCCCAAAAACAGACAGGGATCCCATCAAAAAAGAGAATTATGAACACAGATGTGAAAATTCTTATCAAAATACTAGCCAATAGGATTTAACAGTACATTAAAAGGATTATTCACCACGACCAAGTGGGATTTATTCCAGGGCTGCAAGGTTGGTTCAACATCTGCAATTCAATCAATATGATACAACACATTAATAAAAGAAAGAACAAGAACCATATGATACTCTCAATAGATGCTGAAAAAGCATTTGACAAAGTACAGCATCCCTTCCTGATCAAAACTCTTCAAAGTGTAGGGATAGAGGGCACATACCTCAATATTATCAAAGCCATCTATGAAAAACCCACCGCAAATATCATTCTCAATGGAGAAAAACTGAATGTTTTTCCGTTAAGGTCAGGAACATGGCCGGGATGTCCATTATCACCAAAGCTATTCAACATAGTACCAGAAGTCCTAGCCTCAGCAATCAGACAACAAAAAGAAATTAAAGGCATCCAAATCGGCAAAGAAGAAGTCAAACTATCACTCTTTGCAGATGATATGATTCTTTATGTGGAAAACCCAAAAGACTCCACTCCAAAACAGCTAGAACTTGTACAGGGAATCAGTAAAGTGTCAGGATATAAAATCAATGCACAGAAATCAGTTGCATTTCTGTTACACCAACAAGAAGACAGAAGAAGAGAAATTAAGGAGTTGATCCCATTTACAGTTGCACCCCAATCCATAAGATACTAGGAATAAACCTAACCATACAGGCAAAGAATCTATACTCAGAAAACTATAAAGTACTCATAAATGAAATTGAGGAAGACACAAGGAAATGGATAAATGTTCCATGCTCCTGGATTGGAAGAATAAATATTGTGAAAATGTCTATGCTACCTAAAGCAATCTACACATTTAATGCAATCCCTATCAAAATACCATCCATTTTTTTCAAAGAAATGGAACAAATAATCCTAAAATTTATATGGAACCAGAAAAGATCTTGAATAGTCAAAGGAATATTGAAAAAGAAAGCCAACGTTGGTGGCATCACAATTCCAGACTTAAAGCTCTAATACAAAGCTGTCATCATCAAGACAGTATGGTACTGGCACAAAAACAGACACATAGATCAATGGAAAAGAGTAGACAGCCCAGAAATAGACCCTCAACTCTATGGTCAACTAATTTTTGACAAAACAGGAAGGAATGTCCAATGGAAATAAAAAAACAGCCTCTTCAATAAATGGTGTTGGGAATATTGGACAGCTACTTACAGAAAAATGAAATTGGACCATTTCCTTACACCACACATGAAAATAGACTCAAAATGGATGAAGGACCTCAACATGAGAAAGGAATCCATCAAAATCCTTGAGGGGGACACAGTCAGCAACCTCGTCAACCTCAGCTGCAGCAACTTCCTCCTAGGAACATTGCCAAAGGCAAGGGAAGAAAGGGCAAAAATGAACTATTGGGACTTTATCAAGATCAAATGCTTCTGCATAGCAAAGGAAACCATTAACAAAACCAAAAGACAACTGAGAGAATGGGAGAAGATATTTGCAAACAACATATCAGATAATGGGCCAGTATCCAAAATCTATAAAGAACTTAGCAAACTCAACACCCAAAGAACAAATAATCCAATCAAGTAATGGTCAGAGGACATGAACAGACATTTCTGCAAAGAAGACATCTAGATGGCCAACAGACACAAGAAAAAGTACTCCACATCCCTCGGCATCAGGGAAATACAAATCAAAACCACAATGAGTTACCACCTCACACCAGTCAGAATGGCTAAAATTAACAAGTCAGGAAATGACAGATGCTGGCGAGGATGCAGAGAAAGAGGAACCCTCCTCCACTGTTGGTGGTAATGCAAGCTGATGCAACAACTCTGGAAAACAGCATGGAGGTTCCTCAAAAAATTGAAAATAGAGATACCCTATGACCCAGTAATTGCACAACTGGGTATTTACCCTAAAGATACAAACGTAGTGATCCGAAGGGGCACGTGCACCCAAATGTTTATAGCAGCAATGTCTACAATAGCCAAACTATGGAAAGAACCTAGATATCCATCAACAGATGAATGGATAAAGAAGATGTGGTATATATACACAATGGAATACTATTCAGCCATCAAAAGAAATGAAATCTTGCCATTTTCGATGATGTGGATGGAACTAGAGGATGTCATGCTTAGTGAAATAGGTCAATCAGAGAATGACAACTATCATATGATCTCCCTGATATGAGGAAGTGGAGATGCAACATGGGGGGTTTGGGGGGTAGGAAAAGAATAAATGAAACAAGATGGGATCTGGAGGAAGACAAACCATAAGTGACTCTTAATCTCACAAAACAAACTGAGGGTTGCTGGGGAAAGTGGGGTCGCGGGAGTGGGTTTATGGACATTGGGGAGGGTATGTGCTATGGCGAGTGCTGTGAAGTGTGTAAATCTGGCAATTCACAGACCTGTTCCCCTGGGGATAAAAATATATGTTTCTAAAAAATTTTTTAAAAATTAAAAAAATAATAAAAATAAATACATTCTCCAGAGTAATAAATTCAAAAATATTTGAATTCGAAGCACTAGCTGTTAAATTTTAATTGACTTTAAATCAAGGTATTTAAATTCATTCCTACACTAGTGATGCATTTTTATTGATTTTATCACAGAGCTGTCTGGCCCCAAAGGCAGTATTTGAAAGTCATCCAACAGGAGTTAATAATATATAGTCTGTGACATAGAACATTACTGGATATTGTTTCCTTGTTTTTGTTTAAAGATAACTGACCTGTGTGGGGATAAAATCCATTGATTTGAATTATTTTTCCTCTTTCTTTGTTCAGTGATTGACGAATACCAGAATATGGACTTACACGAACAATATAATATGGAATAAAAACTAATAATATGGAATAAAAACTACTTTTTTAAGATTCTATTTATTTATTTGACAGAGAGAGATCACAAGTAGGCAGAGAAGCAGGCTGAGAGAGAGGAGGAAGCAGGCTCCCTGCGGAGCAGAGAGCCTGATGCGGGGCTTGATCCCAGGATCCTGGGATCATGACCTGAGCCGAAGGCAGAGGCTTTAACCCACTGAGCCACCCAGGTGCCCCTGGAATAAAAACTATTATATTGAAGCCATCATCACTGTTTTTAGAGTTTCAGAATAGCCGAAATGCTTCATAATGGAAACACGGTCTTTATATAAATTACGGAGTAGGAGAAGTGGAAATGTCAGAAATAATTCCATTAGTTTTTGCAAAAAATCCTCTTTGTGGGAGTAGGCACTCCATTGGTTGAGTTTCAGGTCAATAAATAGGAGCAAATATGAATTCATCCATGAAATATTGTGAGAAATATTGTCCATCACAAGCAGGGTTGGTTCTTGTTGGGAGGCACAAAAAATTAGGGAAATCATTTCTAAATTTGTTTTTCTGAGTCACAGCTATGGCAGACTCAGGGGTGTGCATTTCAGTAGGCTCGCTGGGCTTCCCACCTCCTTGCAGCGGGTGTCTGGTTTCAGGGCTGCTCACAGACAAAGGATCGCCTATGAAAGCGGTGACACCCCTGGATCAGAACACCCCGTAACTCACCCCCACCTGTGGTGCCTGGGAAATGAAGCTCACTTTCTCCTTCCAGGCTTTCATTTCGTTTTTGTTCCTCCTTTTTGCTTCTCCACTGTTCCTGCCAACACACACACCAGCCCTTCATTCACATTGCTGGTATTGTTCCATTCCGAAACTTAGTCTCAATCTCTCTCTCTCTCTCAGTCTTTTTCTTTGCTTTCTCCCTTGTCCTCCCCCTACCACGTTTCCTTTCCCAATTTGTCCTAACAAAAGGACAGGTAAGTCTCAGTTAGCAGCTCTTAACTTGGTAGCGGCTCTTAACCTGGGGCTCTTGTGACCTTGGAAATCCAAAGGGCTTGTGAACTTGGAAAAGAGATTACATGTCTATATCCACTTCTACCCCTAGAAGGAGATTTAGCATCTCCTTCTACTATGACTAATAGCAACTAATAACCTAGTATTAGTAATACCTGTGACTTGGTCACCAGCAGAAGACATACTTTCATATTACATTAAAGTTACTGCAGAATCTCAAAATGCAGTTTGTGTCTGTCACTACTTCAAAACCATGGCCGTTATTGGACCAGTGGCTACATCATATTATATGCTGTATTAATAAAGAAGCAAATGTGTTACTATATCACAAATTTTTAAAAATTTTACTACCTGTATTTCTATGTAATTGGTTTCCTTGACAATGCTATATGTTGTATTTTATTCATTTGCAGCCATTATTCTTTATTTTTTTAAATGTTTATGAATTTTTTTTTATATTTTATTTATTTATTTGACAGAGAGAGAGAGATAGGCAGAGAAGCAGGAAGAGAGAGAGAAAAGGAAGCAGGCTCCCTGCTGAGCAGAGAGCCCGATGTGGGGCTCAATCCCAGGACCCTGAGATCAAGACCTGAGCCAAAGGCAGCGGCTTAACCCACTGAGCTACCCAGGCTGATGCAGGTTCATAAGTCGGCCAGCCTGTCAATGGAGTCCAGGACACAAAAAGGGCTAAAACCCTTCTGTAAACAAATAGGCAGGGCTGGAAATCCAGGCCTGTTTCTTTGGTGTCCCAGAACCGCCCTGGTTATTATTATTTTTTTTAAGCACAATGTGGTAAAAAATTAATTTTGATAATGTTTAATTAGAATAATTTTGCACATGATGCTTTTGGTGTTAATGGTGAATAAGAATCTCCATGCCAACATCCCCCAGAGTGAATCACGGTTCTGAGCTGTCCACTAGCATTTAGTTTTGCCTTGCTGCAAAAAAATTTTAGGCTAAAAAATTAATATTTATTTATTTATAGATTTATTTATTTTTTAGAGAGAGAGAGTACAAGGGGAGGGGCAGAAGGAGAGGGAAAGAATCTCAGGCAGGCTCCCCGCTGAGTGCGGAGCCTGATGCGGGGCTCAATCCCACAACCCTGAGATCATGACCTGAGCCCAAATCAAGAGTTAGATGCTTAACCAACTGAGTCATTCCAGGCACCCCAATGTATATTTACTAAAGAGCATTTTAAAATAACGTTTAAAGAACATAATGGAGATTATAAAATATATAAAACATTCTGTAGTTCTCATTTTCACTCAAACATTTTCTCGGTTGATTAAAAGCTCTTCATAAAAATAACTTTGAATGGACACAGTGTTGGCCATTTGAATGAGTTCCTGTCATTCCACCATGGCTCTTGAGTTCCTTCTCTCCTGTAGTGTAATCCTTTGCTATTAGAAAGAAGGCATGGCAGTTTCAGTAAGTAGGCCTGCTGAAAG
Source organism: Meles meles (assembly GCF_922984935.1). Lineage (NCBI taxonomy): Eukaryota > Metazoa > Chordata > Mammalia > Carnivora > Mustelidae > Meles > Meles meles. Next base: position 73,415,565 of record NC_060076.1, read on the forward strand.
GCGGGCTGGCTAAAAGAGAAACATTCTAGCTTTGTTTCTTAAAGATTTATTAATTTATTTTGGGGGGCGGAGAGGCAGAGGGAGAGAATCTCAAGTGGACTGCCCGCTGAGCACAGAGGCTGACTTGGGGCGGGAACCCACGACCCTGAGATCATGACCTGAGTCAAAATCGAGAGTCAGATGCTTAACTGAGCCCCCCACCGGGTTCCCAGAAACATTCTAGTTTTGATTCTTTTCATCATATTCTCCTTCCCTCTTTGCCAAGCTGTTTATACCTCAGCTGTTGGCTTCAATGGTGATTTCTCTCACTCCCTAACCCTCTCTGTTAGTTTCTGACATCTCTTTTGAATCATGTCCTGTTCTAAAGGGATTCTGAAGCATTTCTAATGAATGCTCCCTTAGTTTTCATCACTCAGGAGCTAAATGTGACAAGCTGCAATGGTCCTGGCCCCTGCTCCACACAGGGGCCCTTTGTTGCAGACTTATAGCTGTGGATGCAAATTGGCTCCAAGCCACAGATGTGGGCGTGATGACTTGCACACAAGCAGCTTCAAGGTAATGCACCAACAATTCCCCTGCCGTTCCTCCAATTAATTCATTGATAATATGTTTTTTGAAATAACATTTCTTGTTCTTATTATATGCAAACCACTGTTCTAAGTGCTATTTATGCATTATATTAATCCCTATGAGGTAGGGATTCTTAATATTTTCTTCATTTTGCTGAGGAGTAAACTGAGGCACAGTGAGATTCAGTAACTGGTCTAACTTCACACATCTGGTAAGTAGTAGAGTCTGTTTTGGAACCCTGAGTCTCATTGCCTTCTGCCTTCTATCTGTTTCCTGCAGAAAAAAAAAAAACACACAAAAAAAAACCAGTGAGGATTTTTTTTTTTTCTGGGTTTAATGTTTGGCTCTAATTGAGCAATGATTTTTGTAGAGTCAGACTTGCTAGTCTCAGTTCACAGCCAGGAGTGCCTGATTGTAGACGGAGCAGAGTCCAGAGCAGGAATCAGAAGACTTTCTCTCTCAAGTGGGTAGTTTATATTTTATAAAGGTAGTTTATATTTTAGGCTTGCAGGCCATATAGTCTATCATAACTACTCAACTCTGCCTTTGCGGCAGCCATAGATAATATGTAAGTAAATGAATCCAGTCATGTTCCAGTAAAACTTCATTTACAAAATCAGGTGGCAGGCAACATTTGGCCTGTGGGCCAGAATTGTTGACCCCTAGTGTAGAGAAGTAGTTACAATGTTATAAGTAACAACTTCTTTGAGAATCAGATGAAAGCAATGGATTCCTCACCCATAATGAGTCACGTAAACACATGCATCAAGCCTTTTGCATATATTGATAAGTATATTAATATATACAAATACATGTATATCTATGGTATATATATGTATATTACCAACTGATGTACATATAAGCATATTAATTGGTATGATATCTTTACACCTATTGATATATTGCCTTGAAATTTTATTCTCTTCGGAAAAATCAGAACATTATCTTTACAAATAGTTTATCTCATAAATATTTTCACGCAAAAGCTAATTCCATCCCCAAGAAACTGAAATAGTTCCAAACTGTATAATTAAAGCATAAGCAAAAATTAAATCTGCTCCAAAGCAACTCTAACATAAAGGCTCTTCCTGAATGCAAAGATCATCTTTAACATCCTAATGGTTGTGACTTTTTATTTTGATGGTAACAGAAGCTGAGGGTTGAGAGGCCTGACTTAGAGAGATGCATAAATGGAATCAGAACTCTGGAAGTTCTCTTTATCAGGTAATGGTTGATGGATATCAAGATCACGGCATTCTGGATTTCCCAGAGGCTCTTCAGTTGAATTGATATTGTATTCCCTCCTTTGTTCCTAAAGCAAGGGATCACCCTGGCAAGCTTTTCATCACGGGTGCTGTTTATAACAGTGAGGAAAGGCTTACAGATCTACATTTAAATTTTAGGGGTCATCTGAGTTTAAGAAACATGGAAAAGAGCTCTGCAGAGTTTCTGATTATCTGCAGAATTCTACTTGCTGAAATACTCTGGTGATAGAAAGTTGCCAGATTCCTTGAATCAGTCAGGTGAAAACTAGGTTACATTGCAACAAAGAACTTCTAGATCTCAGTAGCTTAAAACAGCAGAGGCTTGGGGCGCCTGGGTGGCTCAGTGGGTTGGGGCCTCTGCCTTCGGCTCAGGTCATGATCCCAGGGTCCTGGGATCGGGCCCCGCATCGGGCTCTTTGCTCGGCAGGGAGCCTGCTTCCTCCTCTCTCTCTCTGCCTGCCTCTCTGCCTACTTGTAATTTCTGTCTTTCAAATAAATGAATAAAATCTTTAAAAAAAAAATTAAAAAAAAAAAAAAAAACAGCAGAGGCTTATTTTCTTGCTCATGTCCATCTTGCATGGGTTGGAAGCTCCAGTCCACAGTTTCTTCTGGCTCAAGGAGCGATCACTGTGTGGAGTACTGACAACTGTCGGAAGGAAAGGGAAGGTAGCAAAGCTTGAACTGGAACCTAAAGCAACTGATTACATTTCAAGGTCAAAGCAACAAGCTCCACCGAATGGGGCATTGTAATCCTAGCACGTTTCTAGAAGGAAAGAGAAAACAAGACAGTTTTGCACAGCCATTCTGATATCATAATTGATCTGCTCTTAATCTCTTTTTCTAGAGTAGAATTGTGGCCAAAGTAGTTTTAGTTTTCCACCTGCCCCTTTAACCACCCAATCCCTAGCTGTAAAGAAGTTGACAAGTCTCCTAATAGTATGCAAGGCTTCTTTCAGAATTTTTAATAGAATCTTTGATGTCAGTCTATGTCAGATGCAGAAGGCAATGAAGCATTAATGGCTTTTCCATCCCAAGCAGCAAAATCAGGTGTGTTGTCAGTCATCACAAATATAATTTCTGTATACAGTGCCCATAAGAACTTTTGCAAAATACATTTTGTCATTTTGAAGTTATCATTGTCTTTACTGGTTTCCTAAAAGGGGAAGTAATACAGGAATCACTGTTACATGTTTCCATATGTATATAACAGATAAAAACCAGGAAATGGCCGCACTGAGCAACATCGCTAATTTCTTCCAGTTGCCTATGTAGAGAAAATGGCGCAATTTTCAACTCCTTCATGACCTGCTTCAAAATTGCAGGTGGCATGCCTGACAGGGAGGGAAGTCTCCATCTCCATGGCTATTGCCTTAGTCTTCTTCTTTTGCTCCAAGTAATTATGTAAGATACACATTTCTATGACTTGCAACCTTAGTAAGGGTTCTTCAGTCATGCTTCTCAACATGAAAACTTTCCTTATAGGACATTTTAAGATAAGGACTTTATACTGAGCCTTGTTTTCATAAAGAATCCCTTCTGCTAGTGTAATCCGGTACCAGATATGCTCTTTTAGCTTTTTTGATTTTGTAAACCCAGTGGGAAGGAATGTGTCATATAAGCAGCACTGTTGCTTTTATGTCCCATTATATATGGTGGTAAATCTAAAATCAAAGGCTATGTAAGACTCACTGTATTTCATTTCTTTGTTAATTTCTAGCTGAAGCCTGGCCTAGCATTGAGCATGGAGAATCTTTATAAGGATCATGATGTCATCGTATGCTTTCTTAAATTTATAGGAAATTATTCTTGGCTTAAGAACATGGAGGTGATGATGGAAACTATATTTTAAATGACCACACCCAGGAATATTCCATAACCTTTATACAACCATGTTCCTTGGATATAACTGAAGCATTGATGATAGAATTTGAAATGAAAATATATTTTCTATAAAGACAAAATTAGAGAAAAGAAATCCGAGAAATAAGGATAAATATTTGTGCCTGATTTATTGAGATGTTCCCCAAAGTTGATAAGCCAAAATTAAAGTGCACTTTTTACCAAAATTCCTCTTTGGATATTTTGAGGCTATTTGAAAAACTGAAGAACCACAGACTTTTGGTATGAAATTCTTTTTTTTTTTTTTTTAGATTTTTATTTATTTATTATTTGACAGAGAGAGAGAGAGAGATCACAAATAGGCAGAGAGGCAGGAAGCAGGCTCCTTGCTGAGCAGAGAGCCTGATGCAGGGCTCGATCCCAGGACTCTGGGATCATGACCTGAGCCAAAGGCAGAGGTTCAACCCACTGAGAAACCAGGCACCTCTGAAATTCTTTTTTTTTTTTTTTTTTTTTTCAAATAGAGATCATAGGGCATCTGGGTGGCTCAGTTAGTTAAGCAACTTCCTTCAGCTCAGGTCATGATCCTGGAGTCCTGGGATCTAATCCCACATCAGGCTCTCTGCTCAGTGGAGTCTACTTCTCCCTCTGATCATCCTCTTCTCCTTCTCTTCTCTCTCTCTCTCATTCTCTCTCTCTCAAATAAATAAACTTTTAAAAAAATAAAATAGAGATATTATTAAGAGGTAATTCTTTTTTTTTTTTTTTTGGTAAACTTCCAGCTTTCAAGGACTCCCTGTCAATGGATCAGAGATTACAGATTAAACCATTAAAGCTTTAGTTAAAAAGCATGGAAACAGGTTATAATGATAAGCTTCTCATTTACATATACCTTTCATTTATGTATCACCTATCAGTTTACACAGTGCATTCTATGGTTTTTGTATTATGTTATTTGGTGTTTCATCAAGAACTCATTATCCACATGTGTCAGTTGAATAAACTGAGGCCCAGAGCCATTAAGTGACCTGCTAACCGGCACACAGTAAGTTATAGAAGCTAGACTTTCCAGTTTCAAGCATAGAATGTTCTGGCACAACTCAAGGAAAGATGTGGAAAACATTTTCCCTCATTCCTTCAGAACCTCAAGGCCAATCACAAATAACTAGAGACTTTTCCCATCATGATTTGATGAAATCAAATGGAAAGAGTTAATACCATGCATTTATCCCACCATTCTGGAAAGATCAAATGACTATCTTTTCAGTAGCTCTCATGCTCCCACACTTTGGGGGAGGAAATGCCCACCCACCACTGTAGGATGACTGGTAGCCAATGGCACTATGGGAAGGCACTCAGACTCACAGGATTCCATAGAGACAGAGGGGGTTTTGTAAGGGCCTGGTTAGCCAGAGTAACTTACTTGCAAACCCTGGATATAGGGGCGGGCCAGGATGGATGGAGACATTCAATCAGTGGGGCATGCATATATTTGCTATGGAGATTCTCCATATTACTTACTCCATATTACTCCATATTACTTACATATTACTTATTACTTACATTAATTACTCAAATTAATTGAGTAATTCAATTGGTCACCCGTATTGCCCACCTAGCATGACTGTGCAGTTTTCCCTGTGTGTTACAATCTCATTGGCCACCTGTGTGTGGGCCAGGCTCAACCCCACCTCTATAAAAGGTTAGTCTGTGAGGCTGGGAAGTGTAGTAGTCATGGTCGTAGTGGTCTTTGTGGTTGTCATGGAACGGCCTCGCCGGGTAGGGGAGTCGTCGGGAGCATAGTCGTCGGATAGCGGAGTCTGGAGTATAGTCATAGGGGTCGATGTCCTGGTCGTCGTCCCCTCTTTATAAGAGATGGCCCCAACTGGTCAGTTTGATTTTTGATGCTTGGCGTGAAATAAAGCTTTGCTTGACTTTTGCTTTGTGTTGGTCTCATTCTTTGGATCACAGACCCTAACAGTTTGACTTCAGTAACATGAAGGCTCATATGGGGGGTGGGAAAGGCTTCAGATAAGGTGTCTGATCTCTCAGGGCAGCAGCTACAGCTTCCACACCCTGCAGGAAACATTTAGAAAGAAGCTTCGTGGAGAGCAGTGCTGGCCTATTTCTGAGGTGAGATGATTTGGAGGGTGACACATTTTTGCTCCTCGAGTTTGAGTCTTTTTCTGATTTGTGGACATGCCAAGGTAGTCTGGTGAGTCTTGCCCAGTGTGGGGACCAACGGGCACTGAAGTCCAGGCATAAACAACTCCTGGATAAACTCCTGGATAAAAATCCTGGATAAACTCCTGGATTTTTATCAAGACCGTTCCCTATGGAAAGAACCTGCCGCCTTTTCTTCAACTTTTTATTTGCTTTTTAAACAAAGTTTCCCATACACATTTAATATTAAAGTAGGTTGTTCTCTGAAGTTTAATAAAGGATTTTAGCTGGAAAATAAGATGGGAGGAAAAATCAAAATAAGAACAATTTATTGAGATACATGAACACTTTATTAAATTTGTATTTCGGTGTCCATAAAAAAAAATAAAATTTCCCAATGTTACCAGCCTGGGAAAGTCTAACTGAATAGTACTTAGATGTGATAATGTGTTAAAAACATGGCAAATGAGGAGTGCGATGTGAAATGGGAGTTTGATATTTTCTCAAGCATCTGTTTGAAACATCATCACTTCAATTCACTCCCTTCCTTATAATTTCATAAACCACAAGGGATAGGAATCAGTTTAATATTGTGTTTTTGGAAAGAGTCATTGAGAAACTAGATATTGCTTAATTAAAACTGTGGTTGTTTTTGATACCTCAGCTTTTCCACTTTATAAGGAGAAAAATATTCTACTAAATTGACTACAGTCACTGATCAACTTATTTTGAGGAGGGAGTACTGGATGGATTATAATTTATTTATAGAATATCTATCCTTTTACATGTTGAAATGTTATTCCTTTTCTCCCCCCACCTTCCCCCGCAAAACTTTCTCTGTGAAGTGTTCTTTAAGTAGCAGGAGAAAAAATGAAATCACATAAGCCTGCTCATTAGTTATGTGGATTTAGGAAAGTTATACATTTTCTGAGCCCCACTTACCTTACTTATAATCATAATGATTATCAGGAAGAGCTGTAATGAAAATTAAGAGAACGTTTATTTAAAAAAAAAAAACATACAACTCTCAGTGACTGGTATTTAGTATGTGCTCAATAAATGCCACTGTGTTTCAGCCTATACTGATTATCCCCTTTCCTGAATGCCTGTAGCATATACTGTTTATTTCCAAGTATTTCTTTTTTATTTTTTTTAAAGATTTTATTTATTTATTTGACAGACAGAGATCACAAGTAGGCAGAGAGAGAGGAAGGGAAACCAGCTTCCCCCTGAGAAGAAAGCCCCATGCAGGGCTCAATCCCAGGACCCTGGAATCATGACCTGAGCCAAAGGCAGAGGCTTTAACCCACTGAGCTACCCAGGCACCCCAATTTCCCTGTAGTTTTAGAATGATAACCTTGTCTCCATAAGCAACTTTTAAAGCAGATCCTGCAAGTGCAAAAACTACCTTTTGCACTTGCAGGATCTGGCACAATACACAAAATAATTTTGGGGGATACCCTGAATTCTCCCAAGTCAGCAGGCTGTGAATTGTGTAATAGCTTGTTTGGTAGAAAAACACACCATGGAGCATAGCCCTTTGTGATTAAAAAACAAACAAACCAAAATCAAAAACCAAAACAAAACAAAACAAAAAACGGTTGCAGCTGGCCAGTAAAAACCTCATCAAATTGAATTCTGATTGGCAAAGTGTATGAGTAAATTAAGAAGGCCAACATTTCTTAAATAAGTTGGTAGCAGGCTGTAGTTTCTCTGAATTACCTCATTTTTTGAATCCTTGTCCTTGGACAATTTTGACGTATGTCAACATTAAATGGAAAGATAAAACTAGAAATGAAGTCTTGGCAGGGATTTCCAAAATGTTCCCTGTTGCTAGTTTCAAATTTCACCTTCGCTCACTCTATAATATTAATCCTTTGGTTTAGAAAAATTCCAGTGTATTTTCCCTGTTTCTTTGTTTTAGGTATTACTATTTGCATATATTTGCTTCTAACTGTTTTTAATGCACAGGTTTGTTTTTAATAGTTTTAAATTTCTTGCCTTTAACATTTTAGAAAACAATGTCCTACATTATTGAAAACTTGTGACTAAAATCAGTTTAGTGTTTCCAAAATTTATTATCCATCCCTCAAATGTTGAATAGTTAACATTTCTAATATTAGAAAGTAAATACAGCCCCAGTGATGTTTCTGCATAGAGATTCCTATGAATTTTTATACATGTATTTTTTATGACTATGTATTTAGGCTAGAATATCCAAAGGGAGATTTCTGGGTCTAACCAACCACAGGAAAATCCCGTGAAATCTTTTTTTTTTAAGATTTTATTTATTTATGTATTTGACAGACAGAGATCACAAGTCAGCAGAGAGGCAGGCAGAGAGAGAGGAGGAAGCAGGCTCCCTGCTGAGCAGAGAGCCAGATGCTGGGCTTGATCCCAGGACCCACCCTGAGATCATGACCTGAGCTGAAGGCAGAGGCTTTAACCCACTGAGCCACCCAGGCGCCCCCAATACCGTGAAATCTTGATTCACATTTCCAGATGATTTCAAGGATTACATCAACGGTAGAAGAGAATGCCTGCTCATGATACTCTGGCCAGTCACTCTGTTGTTTGGAATGGGGTGGAGAGTTGAGGGCTGAGGACAAATTGAGCATCACTGATTTGATAGGGAGAAAAAGATGTTGCATGATTCCTTTAATACTCCTGTTTTTCATTACTTGGTTTTATCTTGATTCATATGTTAGCTCTTTGCATTTCGTCATGTGTACATTTTCCATTCAAGTTCTATTGAGGGCATAGTGTTTTTTGTAACAAAGATTTTATTCTTTTAAGACAACACAGTTCTTTTCTCTGTAGATATTACATTATTATATCTATATTGTATTTTATTTCTTCTATATTTGTTGAAAATTGACTCTTAAACCCAGAGGGATTTTTAAATACAACACTTATTTTTATTTTATTTATTCTTTAATTTTTTTAAAGGTTTTATTTATTTATTTGAGAAACAGAGAAAGCAAGAGCAGCAGGGGGAGGGAGAGGGACAAGAAGACTCCACATTGAACATGGAGTCCAATGCAGGGTTCAAGCTCAGGACCTTGAGTTCACGAACTGAGCTGAAAGAGTCAGATGTTTAACTGACTTCACCACTCAAGTGCCCCACAATGCTTATTTTTAAAATATAAGACAATGTACATTTTAAAAAATTAAAACATATAGAATTAGATAAAAAAAAATGGCCCTTAATTCTACTACCCTATGAGGAGCACTGTTCACATGTGATATATTTCTTTCAGTCTTTTTTCTATATATTAAAAAAATAATTTAAATAGAACCATGCTCACTAGGATAGTTTTGTAGTTTTTATTTTCATTGACTGCATTGAAAGGATATTCTCAATTCCTTAAATATCCCTTGAATGAATAACTTTTAATGGTTGCATAAAATATATGTACAAACTCACTAACAGATATTTGGATGGTTTCTGCATGTTTGTTATTATATGTTATATGATGAAAAGTCTTAGGATAGAGACCTAGAGGTAGAATTACTGGATCAAGGGCATGAACATAAATATTGCAAAATAGCTTTCTAGAAAGTGGTAACAGTATGTATCCCAGCAGAATGTAAAAATGTCAATCAAACCTCATTTTACTGGCATTGAGCATTATTATAATTTTAAATAAAATTTTTTTGCTTCTTAGAATTAGGTTATACTTCACCATTTTGATTTGCTACTCTTTGATAGCAGAGTTAAACATTTAATAGAAAAAATTTTTAAAGATTTTATTTATTTATTTGAGAGAGTGAGAGAGAGCATGAGCAGGGGGAAGGGCAGAGGGAGAGAAGCAGGCTTCCCGCTGAGCAGGGAGCCTATAAAGCAGAGCTCAATCCCAGGATCCCAGGATCATGATTTTAGCTGAAGAATAAGCCTTCAGACTGACCCACCCAAGGGTCCCAATAGAACATTTGTTTATCCCAAGTTTATTATATGCTTCTCTTCTGTGAAATATATGTTCATATTTCAGAGGTTTTATTTCTTTTTAAGAGCTCTTGATAAAGGGGTACTAACTTTCCATTACAGCCATTGTAAGCATTTTTCCAGGTTGCCATTTACATTAAAACTCCCATGTTCGGATTTATAAAAACTATTTAGTTATATTAATCTCCTTTATGTTTTCTTCCATTGTTATTAGTTTTAAAAAAGCATCAAAAGCCCTGAACTTAATATTCGTCCACTTTTTCTATTTTAAAATGTGTTTTCCTAATTAACTCTTATGATTTTATTCTTTGGAAACTAAAAATGTACTAAGAAAATACAATTACCTGTATTCTTAACACCCCAAACTATCTGCTGTTAGTATTTAGTTTTTTGCCTTCCTTTTTCTTATCTTTTCAAAGAAATAGTCATCTTATTTGCAAACTCATTGTGCAGAAATCATTTTGCTCTTCAAATTTTTAGGAATTGCTGAGAATTCTCAGCATTTTGTTGCCAGCACCAATCCTGGGGCTGCGGGTGGGACTGGGAACCAAGTCATACTGACCCTTCTTGGCTCCAGAATCTATTTATTTCCTTTCAAAGGTGTTTTAAGTGTATTATATTCAATGACCTTTGCTTTTTGGGGGTTTGTTGTTGAAGAGCTGTGGATGTTTTCACTTTTCTCAGGTTTTGGTCATTCATTTCATTGGCTACTAGGGAAAAGAGATTCGATGTTAAAGATGCAAGAAGGAAAAATCCATTCTCACTTATTTCAGTCACTAGTGTAAAGTGATGATTTGGAATGACTTCTGTGAGCTGGGCCAGTCTTCTAATACCATTTGCTAGATAGTATTAGGTATGTTTCTAAATAGTATCTTTTTTTTAAGATTTTTTAAAATTTATTTATTTGACAGAGAGAGATCACAAGTAGATAGAGAGGCAGGCAGAGAGAGAGAGGGAAGCAGGCTCCCCGCTGAGCCGAGAGCCCCATGCGGGACTCGATCCCAGGACCCCGAGATCATGACCTGAGCCGAAGGCAGTGGCTTAACCCACTGAGCCACCCAGGCGCCCTCTAAATAGTATCTTGTTGGTCTAGAAGCTTTATTAGATAGTAAACTTTCCTCCTCATCAGAATATGTAGAATATCTACCCATTCTATTACATTAATGTGTCTGCCAATTCTTGTGTTAACATCACATTTCTCTATTATATTTCTATTAAATAAAAGAAGTGCTTCATTTTATTCTTAAACATTTTATTCTCCATTCTTTCCTGTTCCATTTTTCTGCGCTATATTTAGAATGTTTTCTCAATTTCCTCCAAAAATTCTCTCTGAAATTTTCTTATTAAAATTTTTTTAAAATTTTATTTATTTATTTGACAGAGATCACAAGTAGGGAGAGAGGCAGGCATAGAGAGAGAGAGAGAGAGAGAGAGGGAGGAGGAAGCAGGCTCCCTGCCAAGCAGAGAGTCCGATGTGGGGCTCGATCCCAAGACCCTGGGATCATGACCTGAGTGAAAGACAGAGGCTTTAGCCCACTGAGCCACCCAGGCGCCCCTCTTATTAAAATTTTGTTAAATGTTATGTTACTTGGGAAGATCAATGTCTTGTCAAATTTGTAAACATTTGCATTCTGCATATAACCTTCAGCTCAATTTCTAGCTCTCCCACTGCATGCCATATAATCCATCAATTGAATTCTACATTTCTAAAAAAGATTTTATTTATTAATTTGCCAGAGGGAAAGGGAGAGAGAGCACAAGCAGGAGGAACAGCAAGCAGAGGGAGAAGCAGGCTCCCCATTGAGCAAGGAGCCAGATGTGGGGCTAGATGCCAGGACCCTGGGATCAGGACCTGAGCTGAAGGCACACACTTAACCTACTGAGGCACCCAGGCATCCCTGAATTCTACATTTTAATTATTACATTTTTGTGCTTGGATTTCTTTCCTTCCTTCCTTTTTCTTTTTTCCTTCTCTTCCTCCTTCTCTCTTTTCTTTTTTTCTTTTCTCTCTTCAAATCTGCCTATCCAAGTTTGATAGTTTTTCATTTTTTGCACATACTTCTAATATTTCCTGGAATTTCTTTAGAAATATCGTATATTCTTATTTTATATTCTGTAACTAAAAATTCCAGTATCTTCAGCTTCTGTGCATCTGATTTTGCCACTTGTTGTTTCTCGTAATTTTTGCTCATGATGTCTTGTTTCCTCATGTGACTTCTGAGGTTTTTTTTTTGTTTTTTGTTTTTTGTTTTTTTTAAAGATTTTATTTATTTATCTGACAGAGAGAGATCACAAGCAGGCAGAGAGGCAGGCAGAGAGAGTGAGAGGGAAGCAGGCTCCCCGCAGAGCAGAGAGCCCGATGCGGGACTCGATCCCAGGACCCCGAGACCATGACCCGAGCGGAAGGCAGCGGTCTAAACGACTGAGCCACCCAGGCGCCCCGACTTCTGAGTTTTTAATGTCAGCTCATGTTTCAAGCTTCTTTCAGAACACCAGGAGGACAGGATAAATGTGTATTTCTCCAGTAAGAATTTGCCTTTTTTTCTTCCTGGTTCTAAATCAGAATCACCTTAAAAAAATCTAGACTTGGGTTTTTCAGATCAGACAAGTGGTACAAGTTTAGGGCACAGTGTGAGGCCAACTTGTGATTATAAACTGAAGGGCAAATGGACACTTTCTGTGGTGTCTCCTTTTTTGGGGTGAGCCCAGTTTATTCTTTTACTGAAGGTAGAGGCATTTACGATCCTAGTTCTATGTGCACATTTCTGTTCTGACTCCCTTCTTACGTCCACTAGGGTGTTAGATCCTGTCCTCTGTGTTGTCCTTAAAATACAAGGTTTGAGAAAATTTTAGAATTTTCATTCTAAATTAAGATGCCAGACCACCCACAGAGGACATGCTAAGAGGGTGTAAGGTTAATTTTGCAGGACTGGCAGTTACTCTCAGTCTGTAGGAGAAGTAAAGGTTGTAGAGCTGCAGAAGGGATTTTGAGGAGTAAGTTAGCAGTATACTCTAATGAAAGAGGGAAGTGCACCTTGACTTCAAGCCAAGAGGAAAGGGGTGGTGAGAGCCACTTGGAGAGTTCGGCCCATTTCCCCTGTGGCTTAGGAGCCATAGGGACTAGTGTCAGCCTTATAGAAACCATTTTGGCTTCTAAATATGGTTGTTCTGATAGCCATCATTTGTCCACACTGAGATGGCCACTTTGCATAGGCTGATCTATGCCAATTGCTCTGAGGCCTTAACAATGCTAATGACCACAAATGGATTGGCACATTTAACTTTCTTTAAAAATATAATTACATGGGTAATAAAATGCTTTTTTTGATAAACTTAGGAGGTCTGTGTCAGCACAGATCTGTGGATTGTTATTGACCTGATACCAAAAATAGCAAATGTATTCAGAAATATATTCCTTCCACTTTGGTGTTTGATTCATTGGAATTAGAGAGATTTAGCCTCCTGATGAACCCATAAAACCTTTTTACTGTTCGGAAAAAAGGATTCAGTCTCATTGAAGGGAGAATATACAACATGGCATTTGAGAAGAAAATAAGATAGGCTAAAGCCTTGCACAATGATAGAAATGACAATTTTTTGATTAGCAAATTGTCAGCATGGGGCACATTCCTTCAATTTTCAGCAATTTGAGATCCTAGCATTAATTAGTTTTTGTAGAATGCCACCCACTGTTTGTACAGCAGCTAGGAAGGCAGTAATGAAAAACTGTAAAACTAGCATTAGATCAGAGATCATGTTGACTGGAGTATTTTTATTTTGTGTGAAGATCCTTTCTTGTTATTCTTATTATTATAATAATTATTTATATTATTTAGGAATTGCTCAAAACATGCCATGTCCTCCTCAAATGACTCTGAGTGCTTTCTTTTAGGACAATAAGTGGTGCTAATAAGTTGGCAAACCTCCCACCAACTAGACCTTTGATATATGTTGTGTGTGTGAGCACATTAATATGAAATAAGCATTACATAAACACAAGGAGTGTTCCTCACTCATAATTGTCCTTTTATGTAATGCAAAATGAATCAAACTATCATGTTGCTCCCAGGAAGCCTGAAACACTTATAAAATAATGACTTTTGTTTTTATAAATTAGTTTAATTTATTCATTTCTTTATTGCCTATGAGTTTCCTACAACATTCAAGGTGCTGCAGGAGCTGAACAGATGTGTGGGGATGGCCATGCTGTGAAAGAGCTCAGGGTATCCACATACACGCCATCGTTTGGTCCCCATGTTTTTACTTCCTCTCTATTCTTGGTCTATTGAATAAACATGACAATATCTTCACATGTGAATGTGACATTGCTCATCCCTTGTCTGTAAACTATTGCTTTGTGCTTTTTTTCTAGTATTGAGGCTAAGGACCATCAGTTCATCACTTCTGGTGTTCTTGGTCTACCTTGGTACCAAACTAGACAATTTTAGAAAAAATTCCAAGGCTAATTAGTGTATAGACTGTCACCTAGAAGGAGAACAAAATACACTGACTGACGCAGGACTAGATATTACAATTTTATTTTATTATTGGCTATACCCTGAGTAGTTCCATGGAAAGAATGAGAATGTGAAGAGGAAATTCAATCATTTGTGGTTCATAGAACCAACCTATGGACTCTTCTCAGTGGAGTGGTTTAGTAGATGGTGATGGAAACTTCAAACAGGAGGTCTCAAGTTGGGGATGATGACTGTGCTTCAGAGGGTAGAACTTCCTGAGATTATAAGTAACATTTTATATTTAAGAAACTGTAGATTTTCTTGAGGAAATGATCTATACCTTTCACTGGATTCTCTGAGACAAACGTGAATCCCCCAGAAGTTACAAACTATTGGTCCAGGTCAGTACTTGGCAATTTTTTTTTTAAAGATTATGTATTTATTTGACAAAGAGATCACAAGTAGTCAGAGAGGCAGGCAGAGAGAGAGGGCGAAGTAGTCTCCCTGCCTTGCAGAGAGCCCGACACAGGGCTTGATCCCAGGACCGGGCTCGATCCCAGGACCCTGAGATCACGGCATGAGCCAAAGACAAAGGCTTAACTCAGTGAGCCACCCAGGTGCCCCACTGGCAAATTTTTTATGGAAAGCTGAAGATAGTAAATGTTTTAGGCTTGGAAGAACATATAGTCTCTATAAACAAATGGGTGTGTCCATGTTCCAATTCAACTTTTTATTGTTGTTGTTTTTGAAATAAATACGGTGAGTGTAGGCTCTGGTTCTCTGACCTCTGGCTTAAGCCATGACTTGATAGCATGAACTTTCAAAATGTGCTTCACTGTGCTGAAGTAAGTTTATCCAAGTACCATATGATACTTGACTCTCTCTGCTTGACTTATTTCACTCAGAATAATCTCTTCCAGTCCCGTCCATGTTGCTACAAAAGTTGGGTATTCATCCTTTCTGATGGAGGCATAATACTAAATCATGTATATGGATCACATCTTCTTTATCCATTCATCTGTTGAAGGGTATCTTGGTTCTTTCCACAGTTTGGCGACCGTGGCCATTGCTGCTATAAACATTGGGGTACAGATGGCCCTTCTTTTCATTACATCTGTATCTTGGGGTAAATACCCAGCAGTGCAATTGCAAGGTCATAGGGAATCTCTATTTTTAATTTCTTGAGGAATCTCCACACTGTTCTCCAAAGTGGCTGCACCAACTTGCATTCCCACCAACAGTGAAAGAGGGTTCTCCTTTCTCCACAACCTCTCCAACACATGTTGTTTCCTGTCTTGCTAATTTTGGCCATTCTAACTGGTGTAAGGTGATATCTCAATGTGGTTTTAATTTGAATCTCCCTGATGGCTAGTGATGATAAGCATTTTTTCTTGTCTCTGATAGCCATTTGTATGTCTTCATTGGAGAAGTGTCTGTTCATATCTTCTGCCCATTTTTTGATATGATTATCTGTTTTGTGTGTGTTGAGTTTGAGGAGTTCTTTATAGATCATGGATATCAACCTTTTGTCTGTACTGTCATTTGCAAATAACTTCTCCCATTCCGTGGGTTGCCTTTTTGTTTTGTTGACTGTTTCATTTGCTGTGCAGAAGCTTTTGATCTTGATGAAGTCCCAAAAGTTCATTTTTGCTTTTGTTTCCTTTGCCTTTGGAGACACATCTTGAAAGAAGTTGCTGTGGCTGATATCAAAGAGGTTACTGCCTATGCTCTCCTCTAGGATTCTGATGGATTCCTGTCTCATGTTAAGGTCTTTTATCCATTTTGAGTTTATCTTTGTGTACGGTGTAAGAGAATGCTTGAGTTTCATTCTTCTACATATAGCTGTCCAGTTTTCCCAGCACCATTTATTGAAGAGACTTTTTTCCATTGTATATTTTTTCCTGTTTTGTCGAAGATTATTTGACCATAGAGTTGAAGGTCCATATCTGGGCTCTCTACTCTGTTCCACTGGTCTATGTGTCTGTTTTTATGCTAGTACCATGCTGTCTTGGTGATCACAGCTTTGTAGTAAAGCTTGAAATCAGGTAACATGATGCCGCCAGTTTTGTTTTCGTTTTTCAACATTTCCTTAGCAATTCGGGGTCTCTTCTGATTCCATACAAATTTTAGGATTATTTGCTCCAGCTCTTTGAAAAATACCGGTGGAATTTTGATCAGAATGGCATTAAAAGTATAGATTGCTCTAGGCAGTATAGACATTTTAACAATGTTTATTCTTCCAATCCAAGAGCATGGAATGGTCTTCCATCTTTTTTTGTCTTCTTCAATTTCTTTCATGAGTGAGGGATTTTTCAAACATAACTTCACAGAAGATTTTAGTATGGAGCAGCATTTCCATAGAATGGAGCTAGCTCAAGGGTTTAGCTGGGTTTAGAGGGATGGGCTGGGTCAAGGGTCCAGAAATCCCAACAGATGGATGAGGGTGGAGGAGAGAACGGAAGGACAGAGACTCATCCTTTGGATATTATTGGTGAAAATACATAACGGGTTTTCAGTTAATCTCTCTAAGGAGAGTTGGCAATGGGCCTGTGTGTAGATGACTTCTCTTAGCTGATGCTGCTCCCAGCAGCTGCAATTTCTGCAATCACTTGGCTTCAGGTGGTGTTTTTCTAGGCTGCAATCCTGCAGCTAAGGCATAAGATGTGCAAAACCTTATTGTTATGCAGCCTTACAATCAAAATTCCTGCCTACAGTTAGGTTCAGCTTTTATACCCCAGCATCACACTTGCTTTCCATAAATTGGCTGGGATCTATAATAATGTAATCATATACTTTCATAGTGTTTACAGGCTTTGGAACAGTTTTCAAGGTACTTTCAAGTATATAATGCCATATAATGCCTTGAATTTTCTTTTTAAAAATACAAAGCTTTTCTCTTACAGTTTATTCGCAATTATGGCAAATTCGGGGTGAGAAAAGAGAATTTTATTTTGGGTTAACATTTTCAGTTAGATTAATTGTCTTATCAAGTAGAAATGAAAAAAACACATTGAGGGTGATTAAGATTTGAAAAATAAGCTTGAGAATAGAGGGGCAAAGTGTATGCCTTGTCAGTTTTCAGTGACCTTGGATGGGTCAAGTTGAAGCTAATTTCAGCTGGTGCATCTTTATGTTGTTCTCCAGGCTTGATGTTGTCCTCCATTTTTATTTTTTGACTTTTAACATAATGGTCCTCAGGGCTTGAGACTATTCTCTTATTTGTGACTCTTCAAGATTGGAGGGAAGTGGCCAATACTTTGAATATCTGGCTGGTAATATAAAGCTCAACTTGGCCTTGGAAGGAGCAAAAAGAAACAGACCATGAAGCATGGAAACTTACCCTCTTACAGATGCTTTTAATGCTCAAGCTTGAGTCAGCTACAAAGCAGCTCCTGAACCCCATATTCCTCCCTATCAACAATGTAAGTTATGAAACTCATTTACCTGGAATGAGGTAGAAAGTCCATAAATGTGAAGCTTTCATTTCTTCCTCTTAGCTGAACTGTTGTTTATACTCAGCACTAAAGTGGTGTTTGAAAGTATAGGAAGGGTATGGAGGTCTTTTGTCCAGGGCAAGCTATCCTTGGTTGTGGGCAAGTATTAAATAATGTGACCTGTTTTATTTTATACTACTTGGGTGTCCCAATACTAATTTGAACATTTAGCTGTTTTTAGAGAATGGACAATATCTTAATATCATTGCCAGCTATTTTAAAGTACCCAGACAGGGGCACCTGGGGCACTCAGTGGGTTAGCCTCTGCCTTCGGCTCAGGTCATGATCTCAGAGTCCTGGGATCGAGGCCCACATCGGGGCCTCTGCTCAGCCTGGAGTCTGCTTCTTCCTCTCTCTGCCTGCCTTCTCTGTCTACTTGTGATCTCTCTCTGTCAAATAAATAAATTCTTTTAAAAAAATAAATAAAGTACCCAGACAGGACTCGTTGCCCTCTAGAGAACAGAGGTAATAGATGTGAGGGGCACTGGGACTTTCTTCTCTTTCTTCTCCTGGCCAGGGTCCATGAAGTTCCTTCCACAGGCCAACCTTACTCTGTTTGGGGTCCCAGGAGGTGGGTAGGGTGGGGAGAGTAGGTTCTTGGTATTCAGGACTGAATCTTGTGGTTGGCAATGGCCTACCTGCTGCCTGGCTCTGTCTCTTCCCAACGACTGGCCCAGGCCGAGTTCCTCTTGCTAGGTGGGCTCTGGAGCAGGGTCTCATGCTTGCAGAGGGATCCCCATCCCAGGGCAAGGAAGGGAAAGATCACAACCCCTTCAGTGCATGAGGGTATCAGCCAGCCACAGAGAATTCTTTGGCCTGATACCTCCTTGCTCTGGCACCCAGGGAAATAGCTCTCAACTTTTTATTTTTAATTTTTGTTTAAAATAAAGTTTTTAGCTAGCTAAAGAAAAAAAAAGTACACAGAGTTAAATGAGGGGTTTGACAGTTGATGTCATCTACCAGGAATATAATTGTTTAGAAAACAGAATTGACTCATCAGATAAAGCAAAGAATTTCCCAGGATTTGTCACTGAGGTTTTCTTGTTATGGGAAGAAAAAGGAAATAATTTCTTGCAGTTTGAATGGACCAATACCACCAAGTATATTTGTACAGATTCATCCTCTCTCCTTTTCTCTAACAGACCTTGATTATCAAGTGCTTTGTCACTACCTATAGCTTTTTGATTAAAGGATCTCTTATGTTGGTCATCTCCTTTTATTGCACAGACTGACTCAGTGTTTCTTCAATCTCTTTCAGTAGCTTTACAGATATTGTGAAAAGAAGATTCTCCAAGGATCACCTCCTTTTTAATTTCTTCTGTTGATTGGCTTAGAATTATGGTTTATGGTTTTCGTTTTCTTTTTTTAATTTTGGGAGGGTTGTTGTTTTAAGGATTCTTATTTTTCCAAACAAGAATAATGAATTTGGGGAAAGAGTTGCTCAATGCAAAAGTTGATCACTTTATGGAAAGTTTAACGAAATGCTTATGTAAATCCAATGCCAACAATGTGCTTAAAGAAAGTCTGCTGATACTATTAATATCAACGTATTTTCCTTTTCCTTCTGTTGGTAAGTCTTCCAGGAATTTTCACAACAAGATTTCTGAGTGTAGTCTTCGGAGGATTCTTTCATCAACTTAGCACAGATAAAAATGTCATCTTGACCTTGTTTCTGAAGGATGTTTTAACCTTACTAATTAAGCAACCTCCACCGCTATTCAGAGAATCTCTCTTGAGAATGAAGTGCCTTTGATTCGGGAAATCTCCTAATTGAATAGGACCTCTCATCATAAACTAGTCATAACATGTTGATTATAGTTTTACCATTAGGAATTCCATTGCTTAACACAAATGGATTATAACAAGAATTTGATTAACCTAAGTCAATTTTAGCCTGGAGATACTTGGAACCATTGACAAGATCAAGTTGCTTTAGCAATCCAGGAGTCCAAGGAAAGAGGGCCTTTGATTCATGATAGGAAAAAAAAATACTGTACAATAGAGTTTGTGTTCTTATACAATAGCAGTTTTCCAGTGATGGCTAAAGTCTAATGCTTCTTTTTTCTGTCAATTTGTACTTAAAATTTTTGTTATGAAATATTAGAAATATACAAATTTATGTAAAGAATTCCCACATACTCATCATTCACCCTCAGTATTACCAGTATTTTATCAATCTTGTGTCATCAATCCCCTCCACTTCTTGTTTGTTTTCTGGGGTTCTTTAGAGCAAATCCCAGGTACATTATTTCACCCATAAACATTTCAGTATTTGCCTCTGTTGATCTACTTTTATTTTGTTAAAATTACTATAAATGCTGAAACTTACATCGTACTTTATGGTTTTAAAGTGCCTTATTTCATTGGGTTATCACAATCATTTATTATGTATTACTATTACTGGTCAGCACATTACAAACAATTCAAAACAACACAGAGGTTTTGAGTGCTGATGACATTCTTAGGGGCTACTGAACAGTGACAGTGGGTTTGAAGCTTGGGTCTCCTACAAATATTTCTGTGTTGTAGTTGCCGTGGATATGACCCCATCAAGTACAAGCCAATTCCTTGGGTATTTGACTTCACCTATTCTGTGCAGAAGCTCCCTTCTTTTGCTCTTATGATACCTGACAACCACATAAAAGAGGCTGAGAATAGCCAGAGGGCCTTGGTGGCCCTAGAGAGACTGCTGTTCCCAGGGCTCCAGTTCCCAGAGAGTAAAGGACTCACTTCCAAGTGTGGTTTTCATATGCAAGCCAACCAATCCAAGCCCAAACCCTCCTACCTGCATTCTTTACCTCTCTTTTATAGTCCATGCCACTATTTGCCTGTCCCAATCACAGAAGGGCCAGGCACCAGACAACTAGGGACAGGCCCTGTGCCCTAAAGCCCACCCAAATTATCCAAACTAATCCTAAACCTGCTTACCCTGCCTCACTGATTCTTTCCCATGGAAACCACCATAAAGGCTCTTGCCCATGTGGCCAGTGTTCCGTGGCGTGTCCCTCCTCTTAGGAACTGTTGGTCTGTGGGCCTCACTCTACTTGGATAACAATAACATTTTCCAACAAGGTGGTAAAAGCTGAGTAAAATCTCTTGAAACTAATATCAAGGCTTTTCTAAGATCAGACAAGCCTAGGTAGAAGCAGGTTAAGGGTCCAGGTTCAGGTAATCAAGTTGGAAATCAAATTCTATGAAAAAACAGCCACTGAGACAGATAATGTGGTCAAATGCACACAAACAATATCATAATGGAATGGCAATAGGCAATTGTTAACCTTGCTGGGTTCCTGAGGTGGGCTGAATTCCAGGGGGAATTATATTTTTCCTTAGGTATGAATGTCACTCAAATACATTCCCTTAGGACCAGGAAGGCAGCATTCCCTTGTGCTCTGACCGGGATGTCTCCTCAGTATTTTTTCCCTCAGGCTACCATTCCTGCTGGTCCTGCCTATCCCATCCTATCTTGCAGTAGGTAACAGTGAATGATTATATGTGAGGCTTTCAGTTTCTGCCTCTACCTCAAGTGTTTCCTCTTCTCTGAGACTCGAGTTCTCAAGCTAATGCTTGCATATCCAATTCAGTGTGCCCCTCAGGTAGAATTTTAGATCAGGCGCCCTAGACTTCTCTAATATCCTCATTTTACAGATGAGGAAAGTGAGCTTCAGAGAGGTAAAGGATGGGTCCTAAGAACACAGGCTGCAAAAAAAGGCATAGACCTTTGACACTGAAGTACACATTCCCTTACTATGTTGGGAATTTTCAGTAAAATCTGACTTTTATTCAATATAGATCATATCTCACAATAACAAGTTCTAATCGACTACTAGATGGCCAGAGCACAATCAGTATAATAAATATTTATTTAGGTAACTGGGAAATGACTTTCTTAAGAAAAAAAATGTTCT
This sequence comes from Meles meles, assembly GCF_922984935.1. Lineage (NCBI taxonomy): Eukaryota > Metazoa > Chordata > Mammalia > Carnivora > Mustelidae > Meles > Meles meles. The sequence goes on from NC_060076.1 coordinate 73,437,207, forward strand.
TATAACAGTGTATGTCATATTTCATTATAATTCTGATACTGTAATATGCTAGATTTTTCTTTCTGACTTTCGCTTCCATCTTCACAACTATCCTCACAAATTCCACTAACACACAACATAAACACACCCCACATCTGAATATACACTCTCTTTTTGCCCTTAAAAAAAAAAAAATTCCTTAACTCAAATGAACCTATCTCTATTGATGGGGCAATAATAGGCTATGTGTTAAAATACTTCACAACAACTCATTAATTTTCATACAAGTTGATCTTGAAATAATGTCCTAAAAACATGTCATCATTTGAGGTAGTTTATTATTTTGTACTGGTTCTGGGAAATAGGTAATTAAAGCTTCATTACTCACTAAGGAACTCACTTATCTTAGATGTCATTATGGATCCAGGACCCACGTGCCTGTGCTAAGGACTGGACATGACCAGTAGGTCAGGATCAGCAGGAGCTGACAGAAACTCCCATATTCCTTCAGAGCCAACTCTTGATCTTGTAGCCTTATACCAAGTAGACACGTTATTGCTAACTACCTTCCTGTGCTTCTGCCCTGAACCAAAATTCTCCAAGACGAGGCTCTAAAGCACAGCAAGTAGTAACCCCGTCAGACAAATGAGTGTGAAAAACAGACCCGCGCCAGCCATGTGATAGATACTGCACACTTTCAAGCCTTAGTGCTCTGCAGCAATCAGACAGAGTTTACATGTCCTGGAAGTAATTTGAGTATGAGGGATGGTTTCATACTCCTGTGTAGTATCAATCTGTAAGAAATGTGAGGATATTTTCGAACAACCTGCACTGCCGTTGAGCATGGTTTCCCTGTAATTCAGGGGTCCTTAGCACAAGCTAAGGTTGTGTTGCTTCTCCCGGAAGCTGCCTTTAACCTCATCTATTGTTGCTGATTTTAGTGTATTGATATTGTCAATCCTCCTTATTTGTGGATGCCATATTTGTGAACTTGCCCATTTGCTAAAATTTACCTGTAATTCCCAAATCAACAGTTGAGGTGCCTCCCTGGTAACAAACCTGAGTTGCCTGTGGTGCGTGTTCTGAGCTGACATCCAACAGGGTGAGGCTCTGCCTTCTTGTTTCAGTTCTCATAGTGTAAAAGTGTCCCTGAGGCAGTCCACTTAATGCCATGTTTTTCACATTTTTGTGCTTTTGTTGTAGTTGTTGATTTCATTGCTTAAGATGGTCCCTAAGCATAGGACTGAAATACTGTGCAGTGTTCTTAAGGGCAAGAGGCTGTAGAGTGTCTTATGGAGAAGTATGTGTCAGTTTAATTTATTTCGGCTGGAGCTATTGGCCAAGAGTCCAATGCTGATGAATTAGTAATATATATCTTAAAATAGGTGTCTTTTGGGGCACCTGGATGGCTCCGGTGGTTGAGTGTCTGCCTTCGGCTCAGGTCATGTTCTCAGGGTCCTGGAACAGAGCTCCATGTTGGGCTCCCTGCTCAGCCAGGGGTCTGCTTCTCCCTCTCCCTCTGCAACTCCCTGGTTCATGCTTTCGGGTGTTCTCTCTGTCTCTCTCTCTCTAATAAATAAATAAAATCTTCAATAAAGAAATACGTGTCTTACCAGCAGCCGAAATAGCTCAGTTGGGAGAGCGTTAGACTGAAGAAATACGTGTCTTTAAACCAAAACACACATAAAACAGGTTATGTATTGACCAGTTGACAAAATGTTATGACCAGAGGCTTGCAGGAACCTAACCTTGCATTTCCTTTAGAAACAACGATTAAGTATTCATTAATCCAGTGTTTGCAGCAGCTGTACAGAACATGACTGTCAGGAATAAGGGGAATCAGCATGACTTGTTTTTGTGAAAAATACTTCCACTCTTAAGGAATTTTATTCATCTGTTGATTAAATTTACCAGTTCCATGTTATCAGCATCATATACTGACCTCTCAATATGCAGGCTTTCCACCATGTAAGCTTCCTACCATGAAAAAGTAAAAATGTCAGGCTTTCCACCATGAAAAAGTAAAAATGTCACTCAAGTGACATAAGGGATCTTCTCAGGTGCAGTGGGACATAGAACGTGGTAAATTTTGTAATTCTTCTTTCTTTCTTCCTTAATCTCCACAAAATGGGAGTATTTGGCTGCCTTGCTCTTACGTCTGAGGGTGTAGGTCTCCTGGCCTTGCACTGTCACACCTGAGGACCCTGAGCAGCAGGAGAGTCTCCAGGCTGAGGCCTGCCTGGTCAGGAGCCTGGAGAACTTAACGTGAAATTACCACACTTAATGCTGCTGGTCACAATATGGTGAAACTTCTTGGACCAGACTTTTAATTAAGTCTCCACATTCCTAGGTTTCCAGAACATAAAACTAATAATGCTTCTGTGGCTTTCTAGCCTCCTCATGAAGTAATGCAGTGAAATGTGCATTTAAGGAGGGAGGGGGGAGAATCTCATAGTACCAGGATAAAAGGGGTTTGGGCACTGGATTATTTTTTCCTACTCAAAAGAAAATGCTTTAAACTGTGGAGAAGCAAATATGATCTCCTTAGGGAAGCAGTGCCATGTAGTTATGGGGCAGGTGACAGACCTGAAAGTCGACCCATTAACTGCATCTTCTACCACATTTGTAACTGAACTAATATTTATAGTAATTCAATAAAACTCTTGAACAAACAAGAGATAGTGATAATTGTTATCATTTACTGAGCCCCTCCCATATTCCAGGAACTGTACAAGGCACTTGTTAGAAACATTAATCCATTAGCTTCCCATCTATCTTCTTTGTGGGAGAAGAAACATTATCCCTAACTAGCAAGTGGAGTCATTGAAGTTCTGGGGGTTGAAAGAGATAGGGTACAGGTCACAAAGCTAGTATACCTGGACCCAGGTGTGCTGACTCCCTGCTTCTCTCCACCCTCCATCCCCCACCTCCCATAATCACTGGTTTCTGTGTATGAGGAAGGACAAGGCAGGCTGACTTCCCCCTCCAGGTATGACAAACTAAAAGATGACATTAGCATGGGACAGGATGATTTTCACAAACTGAATGTGGACTGCAATTCTGAGAACTTGGAGTGGACAACACTTCTGGCTGAGAACATATTTTATGCTTTTTGATACTGGTTTATTAGAAGCCAGTGGAAAGGTGATCTGTTGTAAGCAGCTGAATTAAAACTTCTTTTGTATTGTTTCTCTTCTACAGCTTCATCTTGAGCACTGAATTGTTCTTGCCTTGAACACTGCTCTGAATGAAGTAATAAGAGAAGGACAATACTGCATTTCTTTTTCTTTTAATCAAAACGTCATGTCTTGAAAAGAATTCTCCATTGAAAGTTGACCGTCTGCTCTTAGCTTGCTTGGTGATGTATTCAGATATGTTTGGGGAAGTCTTTCACAAGCTCAAAATTCTTAGTCTCTTTTTGCTCAAGACAACAAACTGACATAGTAACAAAAGCTTAATCTTATTTAATTTCTAGATGTTCACTTCGAATCCACAAAGACTCCCAAATTAGCACTACCTGTGCCATGTTGGGTTACTTGATATCCTGAATGAGAGGATGGATGCTGTACAAAGCCAGAGCCCATCACTTAAATGATATGAGGCTAGTTTAAGAAATGCCATATCGCTATCAATTTTGAGGTTCCTCAATTAATCTAAGTACAATATGGGATAAGCTCCTCTATGACTCTCTGATTTATATATTTTAGTGTATTGGGAATGCTATAGATTCCAACACTAAAATAGACATACCAGATCACAGATTTGGAGCCCAGGCCCAAAAGGTCTTGGGGCTCTGGGTGTTGATGTGTCAATTTAAATTTTGTGAGTCAAGTCTTATTTGGGGGGCTTCTTATATTTAAGAACTTTTCTTAGAATTATTTTAAAATGAATAGCTACTATCTTCATTTGCCCTCTGTTTAAGTTTGACTTTCTCTTATCTAAGGTTTCCTTGAAGTGTGGGTCATCTGTGTGTATGAGAAAATCACTTAGCATAACGTGATATCCTGGACAGGATCTCTCCTGTGATTTTCCATCTTCTTTTGTCCTGGAAAGTTGAAGGCCCTTTATGATATTCTCTAAATGTCAAGCCTTTTAGTAAGTTCTTAAGACAGTTGCCATGGAGGAATGGTAGCTCTCTTTGCTTTTGAAACTGTAAACTTTGTGGCCCAGAGCCCAAGGTTTGAAAAGTGGGCTTTGGACTCACTCACACAAAAAATATAGATGTATATGTGCACTTAAACCAGACTATAAGGTAAAGGCAATAACTGTTACAGCACAAATATGATACATCATAAATAAATTCACAATGTAGATAATTACGGATCTAGGTAAAGACACAGAGATGGATAGATGTAAGGGTGGGAGAGGATTGTAGGACTTGATTTCCCCTTCTCCATGGGTATCTAAAGGGATGGGACTTCCAAGATCCTGCTCTATTAAAAATTATGAGAAGGAGAATCCAAGTCTGTGTTCATTCAGTGCCTAGTACCACCCTCATTGCAATTAGGTGATTATTAGTGATTTTTCCTGATGACGATAATGTCAGGGAGAGGAATTCAACCTTCCTAGTAAGGCAGTACTCAGCAGTCATTACTATGATGGTGATAAAACCATGAGTGGTGGTTAAGAGAAGCAGGAAAATCATGCGAATCCATGCCATTAATCCCAAGTTAGATCTGATTTTCCTGTCTGCTTCTAGTTTGGTGCATTTGCATCTTTCATAACACCTCAATTTCCTAATGTTCCATAACTGATTTTATTCTAATAAACCTAAAACTGAACCCACTAGGCCTATACCTGACATTCATTTTATAATCATACAACCAAGTCCACTTTCTATCATTGATTTATCAAGGTCTCTCTTAGTGCCTGATTTTATTAACAGGGAACCTTGGTGCTTGCTTGCATCAGATGACCGACTCTTACCAGGTTAGTTCTTAACTGAAAGTGCTTTGGAAAAAATACAGGCTTTGGAACCAACAGCTCTAGACTTGACTGTTTGCTTTGCCCCTTCCTTAGGGACAGCCTCAGCAAGACGTTTAACTCCCACGTGCACACTTTCCTTATTGTAAAGTGACACTAATGTTTATTTTGTGGGACCACTGCAAGGAGTATAGTTAGCACATACAAAGTGACTAGCTCAGAATCTGACATACCTCAGGCACTCCTCAATCAGAGCTGTTAGTATGATGATGATAATGATAATGCATCTGAAAAAAAGGCACATTTTAACCCAAACATTCCTGAATCACTGACCTGCCTTTGCTGGGCAGAGAGCCCTGGGCTTGAAAAGAAATTCTTATTTTTTTCGTCCTGTAGGTGAGACATTGGATTGTCCATCTCATTGTGACACAGTGCCCTAAGGTGGACAGTCCTGTCCTCAGTGCTTGCTCTCGGGTAACAGACAGGAGCTTGGTGGAAATCAGTGCCCATCTGCGAACCCTCAGGTAATCTCTTCTCTGTGAGCACGGTCACCAGACAGCACAGTGGTCACGTTGTTCTTTAGGACTGTGGTTTTGGTCTGTGTTTTTTCTTGATTCAAGTCACTGAAAAAACCAATACACACTTGTGGATGGATGATTAGGAGCCAGGGTTCTGCTGGCTTCATTCTGTGAAGTGACCTGACCCATCAACACCGACTGGAATAGAACGAAACAGAAAGGGCTAGATGCACGGTTTGAGGAAGTGTGAGATTTGGTCTAATCAAAGATTTTTTGAAGGGCAAATTTAGGATAGGATTCCAACAACAGCAAGTGACAATTCTATATCCTTAACAGGCATGTCTTAGCAACAGCAGTAAATAGTTCTAACCTCTTCTTCCTTTTACCCTCAAATGCAAGCAAGAATGGCGATGGTGACAAGAGGTCAGGGGAAGGCAGAACAGTCAGACAAAATGCCCTCTATAACAGAAGCCCACTTAGCCAAGTGTTCACCAGGGAGAGGCACAGTGTTAGAGCTGATGCTCGAAAGGTCTGAGCCACAGCACTGTGTGCTTAATTGATTCCCATCTCATGACCAGTTTCTCCACTTTCTTTTAACTCATAATTCTACAGCTGCAAAGGACATGGAGGACAACCTCCTATCTTTATATTATACAGTGTTATTAGCCTTTCTTCCAGTTACCATTTCTGTATAACAACTGCCCCTGGAATCAAGCAGTACAAAATAACCATTTTATTAGATTCCCAGGTTCTGTGCTTTGTGTATGGAAATGATTGCTTATCTCTATTCTATAATGTCTGGGGCCTCAACTGGGAAGACTGAAAGGGTCTAGAATAATTTCTCACTCACATGCTTGGCTTCTGGATAGGGATGACATGAACTCTGGACTGAACGGACACTGTCCACCAAAGATCTTACACATGGCCTTTCCCTATGGTTTGGCCTTCCTTCCTCATGGCATGGCTTCCCAGGACAGTGCAGCTTTCTAAATGGAAGCTCACGGCTCTAGCAGGAGTACCTAGGAAGCAAGGAGGCAGCTGCATCACTCTGTATGATGTAGCCTTGGAATTCACGTAGTATCATTTCCTCTGTGCTCTAGTGATGCACATAGATAATGAGTGTGCCCACTTTTATAGGGAAGGGCATATAGATCTAACCTCTCAGTTGGAGGAATGTCAAAAAGTTTTACAGTCATTAAAAAAAAATGGCCACTGCCCATTCTATAGTTGAAGCACTTAAGGAAATATTAATAACATCATATAATGTCTATGATAATTATAGAGTTTGAATTTTTGAGCCAAAGAAAACCTTAAAGATTTCCCTAATCCAAACACTTGCTTAAATAATAAGGATAGTATCGAGACCCTGAGAGGGTGCTGTGACTTGCCCAACTCACATGGCCAGGCAACAGCAGGGCTGGGATCCGATCCCAGGTCATCTGACCACCAAGTGCTCTCTCCATCAGAACGAATGAGTATTAGCAACTGAGCATCGCTCACTACAAACAACTCTCTCTGACGAAAGAGAGCTTTGGAAGGGGCGATGACACCACCAGCAGGAACAGTTGCACTGAATAGCGACTGCCACCACTACTGAAAACATGGGGGACGGAGGAAGAGCTGGGAAATCCAGCAATATGCCACCTCTTTAATAATACTGCCTTCTGTCAGAGCTGCATGTTCACAGACACATACATTGATCGCCATAATAACTAAATGATAAACAGTTACTCCCATTATTTTTTCCCCAAGGGAAACTGGGGTTTAAAGGAATTAAGTAACTTGTCCAAATTTGCATAATTAGTAAATGGCACTGTGAGACTCCACACCAAGTCATCTGGCTGCACATCCTATGTTGTATTTTCCCCAACGGGAAACTGGTTTTAATTTTTCATTTGCAACATAAGTAGATAAGGGTACCTAATTCTATGGAAGTTTGCCTTCTGCAAGGGGAGGGGTTGGGTGTCATGGGACATATCAGAGGACAAGGACACAAAACCAGCACTTTGGACTCCAGCCCCTGTACCTGTCTAGTGAACCTTTCTTTTCTTTCTTTCTTTTTTTAAAAGATTTTATTTATTTATTTGACAGACAGAGATCACAAGCAGGCAGAGAGGCAAGCAGAGAGAGAGGAAGGGAAGCAGGCTCCCTGCTGAGCAGAGAGCCTGATGCTGGGCTTGATCCCAGGACCCTGGGATCATGACCTGAGCCTAAGGCAGAGGCTTTAACCCACTGAGTCACCCAGGTGCCCCAAGGATTTCATTTCTTTTTTTTTTTTTTCCCTTCTTTTTTTTTTCCCTTTTTATTAATTTTTTCAGCGTAACAGTATTCATTCTTTTTGCACAACACCCAGTGCTCCATGCAAAACGTGCCCTCCCCATCACCCACCACCTGTTCCCCCAACCTCCCACCCCTGACCCTTCAAAACCCTCAGGTTGTTTTTCAGAGTCCATAGTCTCTTATGGTTCGCCTCCCCTCATTTCTTAAGAATGTCCTGTTTCATTTAGAAGAGGGAAAAGGAGTAAAAGGCAAACAATGCCATTCTTGCTGCTAGAAATACACCCCTTTTTATGGGCACCTACTGCTGGCTTTCATGCAGATCAAGCAAAGGCATTCCAAAATGCTTATTTGCTTCCTTGGAGAAGCCAGGCAGGTAACCTGTGGTGGTTTCTGGAAATAAGACTCTAGAAGAGAAGACCCTGAAAGTGATTTTTGTCTCATGAACTTGAAGGGTTTTAAACTGACTCTCCAAAGTGACTTTTGACATTAAACAACAAAAAAAAGAGATTAAGAATAAAGAATATAAATAATACAAATAATAAAAAGTTAAAATATAGCTACCATTATATCTGAGTAGATGTTTATATTACAAGCCCTTCCCTGTTATGAAAACTGAAGCTGTTCTTGCTCTTGCAAAAATTTGACAATGGTTTTTCAAATATCTTTTCAATTAGAAACCTCTTTATTCTATGTCTTGATTTTGATACTTAAAAATACTTAAATGAAAGCTGCAAAAACATTTGAGCTTTATTTGAACTCTGGTCATAGAAATCTTGCTTATACTATCTTTAATACTTTTTAAAATAACTCACGATCAGATCAATGTATGAAATTCTAGGTTAAGACTCAACTTGTTTAAATACTTAGAGCTCATGATAGTTAACTAAGTAGATGTGGGGGGCAGTGTAGACAGATCTCTATCTCTAGGAAAGTAAGACTTGGGCAAAGGACAGTGTGATTTGAATTGTGTCAGTGTGTGCCTTCTTTGTAACAGCAAATTCCACTGAAGTGTTCTTTTCTCTCAGCTACTCAGTTAAATATGACACTAATGTTTCCCCATATAGAAACACCAACCCCTTTTTTCATAGTTTCTTTTTTTTTATTTGTTTATTTTCAGCGTAACAGTATTCATTGTTTTTGCACCACAACCAGTGCTCCATGCAATACATGCCCTCTCTATTACCCACCACCTGGTTCCCCAGCCTCCCAACCCCCGCCCCTTCAAAACCCTCAGGTTGTTTTTCAGAGTCCATAGACTCTCATGGTTCATCTCCCCTTCCATTTTCCCTCAACTCCCTTCTCCTCTCCATCTCCTCATGTCCTCCATGTTCTTTGTTATGCTCCACAAATAAATGAAACCATATGATACTTGGCTCTCTCTGCTTGACTTATTTCACTCAGCATAATCTCTTCCAGTCCCGTCCATGTTGCTACAAAAGTTGGGTATTCATCCTTTCTGATGGAGGCATAATACACCATCGTGTATATGGACCACATCTTCCTTATCCATTCGTCCGTTGAAGGGCATCTGGTTCTTTCCACAGTTTGGCGACCGTGGCCATTGCTGCTATAAACATTGGGGTACAGATGGCTCTTCTTTTCACTACATTTGTATCTTTGGGATAAATACCTAGCAGTGCAATTGCAGGGTCATAGGGAAGCTCTATTTTTAATTTCTTGAGGGATCTCCACACTGTTTTCCAAAGTGGCTGCACCAACTTGCATTCCCACCAACAGTGTAAGAGGGTTCCCCTTTCTCCATAATCTCTCCAACACACGTTGTAGAAACACTGACTCTTGATCTGCTAGCTAGGAAAGGGGAAACTGAGTGTGCCCATTTATGAAAAGCCCCTACTAAATCCTTTTTACTCAAACTCTACAGGTATCTTGATGTGAGTGAAAACTGACAGATTACCAAAGCAAGAATCCACGTGTTGGCAAGAAGCTGCCGCCAGCTCAAATATCTAGACCTCAGCTCTACAGGAATAAGCAAAAGAGGGTAGGGAAATGAGATTGTCCTTTTATATCCAGTTGCTTTACAAAAATGAATCATGAGTTAATTATCCATTTCAGTTCACATTTTAAGGGCACCTTAAATGCAGCCTATAATGTAGACCATGATATGGTAGGCCAAAAGGAATCTGAATCTGCTTATGGCATTCCTGAGCCCCAAACAAGTCAAGGGATGTGACAAAATGCCTATTTCAGTGACTCTTAATATTTGATCACAGTTAATAATATATAGATGATATTCTATCATTGTGGTAGCTAGCTCGTAAACTAGCCCCCAATGATTCCCAGCTCCTAGAATTCATGCCCTGTGTAGGTCCTTCCAACACTGTATTAGCATTGGTCTCTGAGACCAACAGAGCACAGCAGAAGTGATAGCATCTCACATCTGAGACAAGGTGATAAAAGATTGAGCCTTCCATCTAGGGCAGCTTTCTTCTCTCTCTCTCTCGCTCATTATTTCTTGTGGGAGAGCCAGCAGTTACATCATAAGGGCACTCAGGAAATCTGGAAGAAGTCCACATGGTAAGGAACTAAATTCTCTGGGCAACAGCCAGAAAGGAACAATAATCATGTAAGTGAGCTTGTAAGGAAATCTTCCCACAGCCAAGCCTGTAGACGAGACTCAGCCCTCCCAACAGTCTGACTACAATCTCATGAGGCACCTTGAGCCAGAACCACTCAACTAAGTTGTACTTGGATTCCTGACGCAGAGAAACAGAGATATTATGTGATTATTATTTTAAGCTAAGTTTTGGGGTAACTTGGTATACACCATGTAACTAACACTCATGAAGAAGTGTTCAGAGCTGGCATTATTTCCACTTACTGAGTAAGACACTGATTATAGTTCTTGCCTAAGCCCATATATCACATCTGGTTGCTTTTATAGCTGTATATTTTAACAAATATATTCTTGAGCTCTGAATGGGCCATCTCATAAAAAAATGATTTTAAGGGATTAATTGTACTTCATTCCATCTCTCGTAACACATTTAGTACATATAGGGTCATTTGTGGGTTAGCTCTAAATCAGGGTTGGTTACTTAAAACATCTTCTTTGCCAAAGATACCTGAACACATTTTAAAAAATAAAAACAATAAAATAAACACAGAGGGGATATTGGTTTGGATGTTTACAAATATGAAGGGTCACACACACTTTAATAATTACTGTCTGAAGTTTTACAGCATCGTAAAGGATGCTTCAATTATTTCATCTCATGAAAATTGAGATTTTATATCTATAAAATAATTTAGAATAATCAGACTTTCAGAGAATCAACTTTTTAATGATTATAAGAAGTCAACACATTCTCCAGCTTCTAGATATTATTACTATTACTATTTTTAGTTTGCAGGGAAGTCAGAGGACAGAGTAATGGTTTACTGGAAGCAGTTTATTTTCCTGGAAACATCAAATAATGTTCTTGTACCTATTTGCTCTTACTGGTACATATCTTTAAAATTTTTCAGATAAAAAATTGCTTTGTGGCTAAGTCTTTACTCCTTAGAATCACAAGAGCTGACTATTCTGGCAGTAGATGCAACAAATTCCTGCCATTGAGTTTAATTGGCATACTTTAAATGGATAATAAATTCAAAATAATTAGGTGAGCTGTTTGCAGTAAGAGATAGAAAACAATATCCCAGACAAATACTTCCTTCAAGGTACTTATCACCTAATTTAAGAAAAGTATCTCTCTCTCTCTCTCACACACACACACACACACACACACACACACGCAAAAATCTAAATAGCATACACATCCTTTAAGAGGGGGGTGACTTCTGGAGAACGGTAACCTCAGATAATCCTTGAAGGATTGATAGGATTCAAGTGGGCAGAGGAGAGGAAAAGGAAGTCTAGGCAAGAACAAATTCTTTCACATTGTGATTTTTTTTTAAAAGGTTATAGTTGCCAAAAGCTTTCTTACAAATCACTTAATATACTTAAATATGAATCATCCCATAAATATAGTCTTGTCTGTCACTTTTCCATCTAAACTTATGCCATGTTCTCCTAATGAACCATTAATTCTCAAAAATATTATTCTGATGTTTGTTTGATATCCCATTACATAAATATGATATACTTAATTTAAAAATTATCTTATTGTTGGATGTAGAGATTGCTTCTGATTTTTTTTATAAAAATAGTATTGTAAAAAAATCCTTGTATGCAAATATTTGCATCTTTGATTATTTCATTCATAGAAAGCCCTAAAAAATAGAATTACTAGTTCAAAAAATTAGGAAATTAACACTTTTTAAAAAGGTTTTATTTATTTATTTGTTAGAGTGAGAGAGAGAGAGCACAGGCAGGTGGACTGGCAGGCAGTTAAGTGGCTGGTTTCTGACAGGGTTGTGATCTTGGGGACTTGGGACTGAGACCTGCTTCAGGCTTCCTGCTCACTGGGGAGCCTGCTTCTACCTTTTACTCTGACCCTCCCCCTACTCATGCTCTGTCTCTCTCTCTCTCTCTCTCAAAAAAAAAAAAATCTTAAAAAAAAAGAAACATACATATGGGTAGCTTCATAGATTTATAAATATTTTTTATAGGTATTATGGTATTAATGATCAGTTTTTTAAAAATTTCGTTAAGTATTTGTTCTAGTATACCATTTCATGAAAAGTTTTCCAGGTGATTCTCAGGTTTTCTTGATACACAGAATACATTTTAAAGTACAATACATGAATATGTATAAAATATACATACTTTGCAATGTGTTAGAATGATAAATACATACTGTTCCATTTTTCTAGAGCTAAGATGCTTGATTTACTTATTTTTTTTTTATTGGAGTTTAACTGATAAGCAACATTACATGAGTTTCAGGCATACAACATAAAAATTTAGTATTTGTATATACTGCAAAATTATCACCACAATAAGTCTAGTTAACATCTGTTGAACTTAAAATCTCTGATTGAAGATAATATATGAGACAATTATTTGTCAATTTGGAAGTGTAAGGGCCTGGTTAGCCAGAGGGAGCCATTTCGCTGTAAACCTGGATTGACCCTGCCCCTCCCAGAGGAACTTACTTACAGGGCCCAGATACAAGGGTGGGCCAGGCTGGGTGGAGACATCCATCAGTAGGGCACACATATATTTACTATGGTAAATTGAAATTCAACTGGCCACCTGTATTGCCGACCTAGCATGACTGTGCAATTTTCCCTATGTATTGCAATCTCATTGGCCACCTCTGTATAAGCCAGGCTCAACCACCTCTATAAAAGTCTGTGAGGCTGGGAAGGGTCATTGTGTCTTTGTAAGAGATGGTCCTGACCGGTCAGTTTGATTCTCGATGCTTGGCACGAAATAAAGCTTTGCTTGACCTTCTCTTTGTATCAGTCTCGCTCCTTTGATTATGGACCCTAACACGGGGCTTGTCTGGGATCAAACAACGAGACCTGAGCCAGTATCACAATTTCTGGGAAAAGCCTCCAGAGGAAAGATCACGGGATCCTTCTGTCTGTCTGGTCGTGGAGCTCCAGGGTATGGCCCACCAGGGAGAAGCTGGACGCAGCCATGACCCCAGGGCTGGAGTGGATGGGGGATGCCCCTTCCCTCCACTGGTAGATCACCAGGGGGTTCGAGTCCCCCTAGATGTTCAGGGGGTTCGAGTCCCCCTGGGTGGACAGGGGGTTCAACTGCTGGGCCTGCGGTTGTCTTTGTCTTGTTTTTTTCTTGTCTGTTGTGTTGTTTGTTGTATTTGGAGAAATGGGACAAGCGGCGAGTAAGGGACCTGTGACACCCCTAAGTCTTGTTCTTGAGCATTTCAAGGATTTTCAAGGTAAAGCCACTCAGTCAGGTGACAAGATTTACCCAGGAAAACTAAAAACACTCTGCCAATTAGAGTGGCCCACTTTCTCCACAGGGTGGCCGCTGGAAGGAACATTTGCCTTGGCTCAGATCTACTCTACCCTGAGTGAGGTCTTCAATCTCCATCGAGACAAATACCGTACCCTGTGGCCTGGCAATATCTGATAGAAGAGCCACTGTCATGGCTCAAGTCTCACCTTCCTCCTGCTAATGAAGCCATCTCTCTCCCTCTAAGGCAGGTCAGATCACCAAAATCAGAACAGACAGATGAGGGGGAACCAGGAAAGAAGACCATCCTACCTCCATCAGATGCGGAGGATGTGGAATCCCCCCCACATCTGTCCTCTAAACCTGACTCTCGGTCCCGAGACGCTCTTACCAGTCCTCATACATGGCCGGGGTCCACCTATGGGACCACGAAGCAGAGAAACCACCCTGATCCTTCCCCTTTCCTTTATCCCCCTCTGCCTCCCTTTACCTCACTGGTACTATTAGTGTCAATGCTGCCTCTCCATGAGGTTGCTCTACCATATGGAAGAGGGTGCTCCCACCTGCCCTATATCCCTTTCTCCTCTTCTGACATCTATAACTGGAAAGCCCAACACAAATCCTTTTCCGTCCACCCTCATGATTTAATTAGTCTCTTGGAGACTGTCTTTCTTACCCACCAGCCTACCTGGGTGGATATTCAACAGCTCCTTATGGCTCTCTTCAATGCAGAAGAGAGGGATCGCATCATGCGAGAAACCCATAAGGTGATAAGCGAGAGACTTGGCAGGGACCTCAATCCCTGGCAAATGGAGGACTACTGTCCGAGGGAACCCCCCGACTTGGATCCAAACTCTGATGAAGGTAAGGAGAGCTTACGTTTCTACTGCCAGGCTCTAGTGGGAGGCCTCAATGCAGCTGCAAGGAGACCCATAAATTTATCTAAAATTAGTATGATGACTCAAGGTAAGAATGAGTCTCCAGGAGCTTTCCTAGAAAGGCTATTGAAGGCTATAAAATGTATAGCCCGATCAACACTGAGGCACCCGAAAATCAGAGGGCAATGAATCTTGCTTTTGCCAGTCAGTCAGCCCCAGATATAAGGAGGAAACTTCAGAAAACTGAAGGATTTGAAGGGAAGAATCTGACTGAGTTAGTGGGAATAGCAGAAAAGGTTTTCAACAACAGGGATGCACAAGAGGATGAAAAACAGACAAACCGGTTAAGGTTTTGGCATCACATGAGGCAGGGAGGAGACAGGTAGGGGATGGTAAATGGAAGGAAAAGCCTAAGCACAGAGAAGGCAGGCAGGAAGACACAGATTCAGATCAGTGTGCTTACTGTAAGGAAAAAGGACACTGGGCCAGGGAGTGCCCAAAAGGAAGATGGCAATGCTGGCCACCGGAGTAAAAATTAAAGTGGAGGGGAAACCAATTGATTTTTTGGTGGACATGCGAGCCCAATTTTCATCCTGCATATC
Source organism: Meles meles (assembly GCF_922984935.1). Lineage (NCBI taxonomy): Eukaryota > Metazoa > Chordata > Mammalia > Carnivora > Mustelidae > Meles > Meles meles. The sequence continues at coordinate 73,452,217 of NC_060076.1, forward strand.
TTTAGCAAGGGAGTCTCAGCCCCTCTTTGCTTTTGAGTGGTCCGACCCACAGGAAGGATTCCAAGGCCAGCTCACCTGGACAAGACTTCCCCAAGGGTTCAAGAATTAACCCTCTATCTTTGACAAGGCTCTACATGAGGATTTGTGTGAGTACAGAACCTCCAACCTGGAAGTCACTCTGTTACAGTATGTTGATGATTTGCTAATAGCCACTGAGGACTATGAGTCATGTTTGCAGGGGATGAGAACTCTCTTACAGACTCTGCAGGTAAAAGGGTATTGGGTGTCAACAAAGAAAGCACAGCTCTGTCAAAACCATGCCACTTATCTAGGCTTTGATCTCCACAAGGGAGGGCATTCACTGTCTGAGTCCAGGAAACAGGTGATCAACCAATACCCTACCCCATCACATCCCGACAAATGAGGGAGTTTCTTGGGACGGTGGGCTACTGTAGGCTGTGGATACCTCGGTTTGCGGAGATTGTCAGACCTCTCTACGAACTGGCAAAAGGGGTGCTCACTATGAAAAAGTGGACACCTGAGGCAGAAGGAGAATTTCAGGAATTACAAACAGCCTTACTGAGTACCCCAGCATTGGCCATCCCAGAAGCCCTTCTACTCGTATGTGGATGAAGAAGCAGGGGTGGCCAAAGGAGTTTTGACTCAGATTCTGGGGCCTTGGCAAAGGCCAGTAGCCTACCCTAGCAAGAAACTAGATCCAGTAGCAGCTGGGTTTCCCCCTTGCCTCTGCATAATTGCTGCCATGGCCCTCCTGGTCAAGGATGCAAGTCAATTGACTTTGGGTCAAAATCTCTTGACCACCACCCACGCTATCGAGGGCCTTCTCTGGACTCCACCAGACCGATGGTTGATGAACGCCCAAGTGACAGGGTATCAGGCCCTCCTCCTCAATGAACCAAGAGTGACCTTCCAGCCCCCGGCGGTGCTAAATCCAGCCATGCTGCTGCCAGAGGAGCTGGCTGACCACCCACACAACTGTGGGGAGGTCCTAACACAAGTCAGAGGAGTAAGGCCGGACCTCAGAGACATTCCCCTTCCAGATGCTCAGATGACTCTGTTCACAGATGGGAGTAGCTACATGGTCAATGGAAAGAGGTATGCCGGGGCTGCAGTGGTTTCCCCTGAGCAGGAACTCTGGATGGCAGCCCTGCCACATGGAACCTCGGTGCAAAAAGCAGAGCTGACTGCACTCACCAAGGCACTGCAGATGGCCAAAGGTAAAACCGCCAACATCTATATGGACAGCAGGTACGCCTTTGCTACTCTCCATATACATGAGGCTATTTATAAAGAAAGGGGTTTTATTAACAGCAGAAGGAAAAGGAATTAAAAACAGAGGAGAAATATTGGCTCTCCTCCAGGCTAGTTGGGATACAAAAGAGGTGGCCGTTATGCATTGCCTGGGACACCAAAAGGGGAGTGATCTGATTTCAAAAGGAAACCAATTAGCAGATCAAGCCGCAAAGCAAGCAGCCTGAGAAACAGTACAAGAGCTGGTTACAGTCCCGGCTCCAGCCTTACCAGAAAAACTGAACTATTCAGAGAAAGATTTAAAGTATTTACAAAAATGGGCTTAATTGGACTATGAAGGGGACTGGGCTAAGATTAAAGCAGGAAAAATAATTCTTCCTTGAAGGCTAGGTAAGAAGTTAGTAGACCAGATACATCAGGGTACTCATTTGGGGACACGCAAACTCAAGGAGCTTATAGGCAAGCAGTTCCAGGTTTCTAAATTAGGGTGTATGGTTCAGGATATAGTTGATAGATGTGCTCAATGCCAGGCAGTTAATGCGGAAGGAACTAGAATGGGAAGAGGGAAAAGAGGAAGAGGTAAGGAACCAGGAATTTATTGGAAAATAGATTTTACAGAGATGAAACCTGGAAAACATGGGCACAAGTATATGTTAGTTTTTGCAGATACCTTTTCAGGCTGGGTGGAGGCTGTTTCTGCCAAACATAAGATGGCAGGAGTGGTAGCTAAAAAGCTATTAGGAGAAATAATTCCTAGGTTTGGGCTGCCTCTCGTGATCGGATCAGACAATGGCCCTGCATTTGTGAGTTCAGTCTCACAGGCATTGGTCAAGGCTGCGGGCAGTAATTGGAAACGACATTGTGCCTAACGGCCTCAGAGTTCTGGCAAGTAGAGAGAATGAACCGGACTCTTAAAGAAACCTTGACAAAGCTAATTCTGGAGACTGGTGGTGGAAGGGTGGATCTCCCTCCTTTTGCCCTCCTCAGGATACAGTGTACGCCCTACTTAAACAAGGTGAACCCATTTGAAATAATATTCGGGAGGACCCCCCCCCCCCCCGCTCTGCCCTCAGCTACAAGAGGTTGCTATAGCAGAAATGACTGATCAGTCTGTACTCCAGTCACTGCAGGCATTACAGTTTGTCCTAAAAAAAGCCCATGCAGGGATCTTCACTGCCCACACTGGGACAGAGATGGAGGTGGAGCCACATCCTTACCAACCTGGGGACTTGGTTTGGATACGTCGCCACTGAGTGGGAAACTTGGAGCCCTGCTGGAAGGGACCATTTACTGTCATCCTGACCACCCCCAGGTCAATAAAAGTAGAAGGCATCAGGGCCTGGATTCACGCGGGTCACGTTAAACAAGCCGAGGACAAGGACGCCCCCCAGAGATGGAAGCCGCAGCCGATGGACCCCGCTGACCATGGACTAAAGCTAAGACTCAGAAGACTATGAGTTCATTGTTGTTACATTGTTAACTGTTTAAGAGCATCTGAGTCACCTCATAAGACAAAAAAAGTATAGGTGGGAAATTAGACAACGGAATTAGGAAAAATGAAAAGGTTATACAAAGTGGAGAATGGCTAACTCATCAGCTGACTGTGCACTACTGTTATTTTTTGGAGCCTGCATTATAAACACCCTAATGTCATTTGTACAAAAGAAAATTAGAGCGATAAAAATTTTAGTCTACATGCTCAACATAACCCCTTACAACAGAACATAGAACTGGCTGAAAAGTCAAGGATTTGACTAATTTCCAAAGAAAAGGGGGGAATGCAGGGCCTGGTTAGTCAGAGGGAGCCATTTTGTTGTAAACTTGGATTGACCCTGCCCCTCCCAGAGGAACTTACTTGCGGGGCCCAGATACAAGTGCAGGCCAGGCTGGGTGGAGACATCCAATCAGTAGGGTGCGCATATATTTACTATGGTAAATTGAAATTCAATTGGCCACCCGTATTGCTGACCTAGCATGACTGTGCAGTTTTCCCTGTGTATTGCAATCTCATTGGCCACCTGTGTATAAGCCCGGCTCAACCACCTCTATAAAAGTTAGTCTGTGAGTCTGGGAAGGGTCCTCGCGTCTTTGTAAGAGATGGCCCTGACCAGTCAGTTTGATTCTCCATGCTTGGCACGAAATAAAGCTTTGCTTGACCTTCACTTTGTATCAGTCTCACTCCTTTGATTACGGACCCTAACAGGAAGAGTCACACACGTTGCCCTTTTTATTGAATTCATTTGTTCTATGATGGTATTTTAGGGTGTGACCCCCTTGTTGTTCTACAAAAAATATAAAGGTTATACTTGGTTTCCTCTTGTGAAACTGCATTTTATACTAGATACAGGATCTGGAAATGGGCCCAAATGGAAATAAGAGGGGCATATAAAATAGACATGAATTCAAACTACCCTGGTCTTTCCATTCATTTACAACAGTATTTACCACAGATCTATGCCCTTGGATTAGCAGATCACTGGCCCACACACACTTCTGTTAGATTTAGGGAACCAACATGCTTCCTCTCCTCTTTGCAACTTCACCAATATCATCCCTCTTGCTAATCATGTCTGTTTATGATCTTCATAATGGAGGCCGCAGTTGGTAGACAGAGGATGCTTGTCAGAGCCTACAGATCTCTACATGGGAAAAATCAGTAGAACAGAATAGAAAGGAAGACATCATAAATGTACTTCATTATAGCCTTGAGGCCTACTTTTCCTTCAGGCCCAATTTGTTATTTATGCTTAAGCCATGTTACAGATGGAAACTACCCCCCAAACCCCACACCTCTGTTCACCTTTCTTTCATTTTGTCTTTTATTTGTGAGTATCTGGATAAAGACTGTGCTTATGATCCCATTGATCAGCTTATTATACGTGTTTGGATTTCACGTATAAATGTCTGACTGATATATAACAAAGAAAAAAGTGAATATACAGTGGGCTGGGATAATGATAAGCCACTGTTAGCTTTTACTGATTTTTTCTCTGAGACAAAAGTCGCTCATCTGGGTGATACAGAACTAACAAAAGTGTGACTTGACTAGAACCCGAGTATTCCTGTGTTACTGTTGGCAGGGGGCCTGCACGAATGATACACAGCTCAGGTCAGTTCCCTAATTAGGAGACTATCTTCACGGTAGAAGGGTGCTGTATCTCTAATTACACAGATATGTACCAGAGGCTTTACTTCAGAGAGGGTTTCATAAGGCTAGAACCTACTAACAGGCAGAATTAAAGACTTTTTTTTTTTTTTTTCATTCTGGCTTGTCTCCAAAGGCTGGATCATACTAATTAAAGTACAGAGGAGAGAACAACCCCAGACTTGAGAGCTTATTTTGCTGGTTTTCACTATCTTACCGACATGGAGATTGTAGGCTGTGTGTGTGTGTGTGTGTGTGTGTGTGTGTGTTTATTGGTAACTATGGCAACACCCCCATTTTTGTTGGCTCTCCTGGCACTCTTACTGGATTATCTGCTTCATGCCACCTCAGGATCTTCCTTTTCTATTTTACTTCATCTCCAATAAAACATTCAGTTAATTCAAATGTGAATTCAAAACCAGTTATGTTGCCTTGTTTACTGCCCCCAAGCCAGCAGTTCAGTAGCTTAATTTGGAGAGAGGTGATCAAGTAGGCAAATATACGACAGGTGCGGGTGTCTCATTGTTTTACTACATCTCTCGGAGCACAGGTACCTCTAAAAGCAGAGCCTATCTGAACAGGATTTATTCGATTGTAAGAGAAAAGAATGTTCTATTCTGAAAGCGATGGGGACTTCCAGAAGTGGCTGAATAACCTGAGAGAAACATTTACAGAAATGTGAAACCTGTCCTTACATTGCCTTCCTCACGCTAGTGAATTTGTTTTTTTAGAGGAAAACATGGAACACTGCTCTCACGCTCATGAAAAACACAACAGAAACCTGGGTCTGCGTCCTGTGGTTTTTATATTACCATTGAGGTTTGGACTAGAAATGAACAGGAACAATTATCAAACACAGTCTTGCCCACTCATTTACTAATAGACTCTTAGGAATGAGAAGCAGATTACTTTTTTTTTTTTTTTTTTTCTGGGAGGTGATAAGATCTCTAAAATGTTCAGGAAAACACTCATTTAATTCTTCTTGTGCAATTAGTCTAAATCATTTGTTTCATTTGAGAGGCAGGATTGATTTAGCATGAACTTTGAAGCCCAATTCCCTGGCCCAAACCCCAGCTCTTTTATTAGCTGGGTGACCCTGGATGAGATACTAAACTTCTCTGTGCCTCACTTACCTCATCAGTAACATGAAGATGAAAATGATAGGTCCTGCCTCAGGGTCGTCGTGGGGACTGAGTGACTTAACTCAGGAAAAGATTTAGGGGCCCAGAATATGAAAAGCACTCTGTGTTAGGCATTATTATTTGTTTATAAATACCATTAAAATTATTTTTATTCAAATAAGTATTATTCACTATGCATAAACTCATGCTACTTATTTAAGGTGGTTATTTCTTAAAAAGTAAAAATTATCATTACTCAATTTGAATAAACCCATTTTAAAGAACTTTAAATTTTCATAATTATTATAGGGAAGACTTATTCCTTAGAAATCACTGGCCTAATCATTAAGTGGAACCCAGAGAAATACCAGAATTTCAATATTTATGGATATTATCATGACATTAAAGTCCACCAATTTTTCTGTTATTAATTGAAAACTAGAGTAAGTGTCCATTTTCATTTTTCTTTTTTTTTTTTTTTAAGATTTTACCTATTTATTTGAAAAAGAGACAGAGAGAGAGCATAAGTTGGAGGGGAGGGGCAGAAGGAGAGGGAGAAGGAAACTCCTAGCCAAGCAGTAAAGCCCGATATGGGACTTGATCCCAGGACCCTCAGATAATGACCTGAGCAGAAGGCAGAGGCTTAACTGACTGAGCCACCCAGGTGCTCTAAGAAAATGTCCATTTTAAAGATGAGGACAGAAATTGCAGGGGGTTTTGTATGTATAATGTTCTTTTAACATTGAAAAGCATAGATTACTTACTACAGATATGTGTTTTCACCAGTACGAAACATGGGTAATTATTTCAGGGACAGTCTAAGGAAGCTTTTCCCCTTGCCCTTGTTAACATTAGGAGAACTCTCCGTGGTATGCTATTTGAAACATTCAAAATCCCCAACCAGATCATCTTTGATAGTGAGTACAGGCCACACATACTATCTGGGTTTATATCTGGAGAGCAAAGATGATAATAATTAGCATTTAGATTGGTGGAATCACTGACAATGATTCTCTGGCATCCATCTTTGCTAATCATTGGATCACAGTTATATCTGCTCTGTGGCCAAAGCTGTGAACCATCGTTAAGATCAGTAATTCTCAATTTTTATGTACATCAGGATCACTCAGAAGACTTGTTAAAACACAGACTGGTGTGGGGCACTTAGCGGAGCATCCAACTCTTGATTTCAGCTCAGGTCATGATCTTGGGGTCATGAGATTGAGTCCCACGTCTGGCTCTGTGCTCAGTGCAGAGTCTGCTGGAGATTTTCTCCCTCTCCCTCTGTCCCTCCTTCCATGTGCTCTCACTCTCTCTCCCTTTCTCTCTCAAATAAATATACAAAATCTTAAACACACACACACACACACACACACCTATACACACAGACTGGTGAGCCCCAACCCTATAGTTTCTGAATCAGTGGGTCAGGAGTGAAGCCCCTCTGCCCCAAATTTTCTAACAATTTCTTAGGTGATGCTGATGCTGTTGGTCCAGGAGTCATCCTCCGAGGACTAACAATTTAGGTTATACATGGATCCCTTTTCCTGGGAGAGGACATTTTGCTTTGGAGATCTAGGTAGACTCTTCAAAGTTACCAAAATCCCATGCTCATGGGTCTGACAAACCCTCTCAGGTCCCCTTCTGTCTTGTGCTTCTTGGGTCCTGCTCCCTCCCATATGCAAACTCAGCCTCTTCTTCTATCTCAGTTGTGAGTGAAATAAACCTCAGTAGAAATGTTTCAGGGAACCTGAAGAAAGGTGTACATCACAACAAAGAGAACACCTTCTCTCATCCTCAAGTGTCCCGTCAACTTCACCTTGCCGGCTCTGGCCTCGCTCCATTTTCTGCCTTCTATCTCTCCCCGCTCCAAGGTTTTTACCCAGCTGTCAGGAGGAAGAAAAACCCATCCCTGTCCATGAAGAGTGGCAGAACTATCACGTGTTGTTCTGCGGGCCCTTTCCTCCTACAAACGTCTAGCACAGTATTAGCCCAAACAAAGACAGGTTCCTTCTGGGAGTAAGTCTGGTGCCAGATGTTAAGATAATGATCACTTCTACTTCATTATTACTAAATACCCATCAAAATGACAACACCGTAATAACCCTCTGGATCTATCTACTATTACCCTTTCTCTAAGTATCTCCAAATAGAATCTGACATCTTTAGATCTTTGCCCCTGTCATCTTTAATTTTTTTGTTTTGTTTTGTTTTGGTTTTTGGCCTGGAAATTTTATTAGGTGTGTTCATTGTATGTGCTTCTTTTAGGGAACTATGTTTGCAGTCTCTGTCTGGATGGAAGGGCAGGACTGGTAGGGGAGGTGGGATAGCATGGGGTTAGTGAACATGAAAGGCCAAGGTAAATTTGGGGGCTGAGTTTTCGAAAATGTCATAAAAAAGTACACTTCAGGGGCGCCTGGGTGGCTCAGTGGGTTAAAGCCTCTGACTTCAGCTCAGGTCATGATCCCAGGGTCCTGGGATCGAGCCCCGCATCGGGCTCTCTGCTCAGCATGGAGCCTGCTTCCTCCTCTCTCTCTGCCTGCCTCTCTGCCTACTTGAGATCTCTGTCAAATGGAGAAATAAAATCTTTAAAAAAGAAAAAGAAATGTACACTTCACTATCTATCCTCATACCTTTTGGTTCTCTTTTTCCTTTCCAGAGTTTGCTCATTGGCTAATTATTGTCACATTAGTTTGGAACATGTGAAACTCAGTTTCTACAAGAATGTCACCCTGGATGTGGTTCAAAAACTGTGAAAACTGTAGATGGTAAGAGAATGTTGATTTTTGTCCCCTTGTTTCTCTTTCAGGCTTAAATGTCATCACAAAATGAAAACTTGATATCAGCTGTGCATTGGTTTATTATTTAATATTTATATTATTATTATTTATAAATCCTCAGTGTTGCTTTCATTTTATCAACACAGAGTTCTAGCTATCATTAAATATTTCCCAGAAAATAGCTTCTGGTAACTTCATTTAAGACCAAATCAAGTTTTCATGACTTCTCATATAGCACAAAAATTATATTAGTTCTTTGGTACTTTGAAATTCATTGAAAAGTTCAGGAAAAAATACTTGGGGGGGTGTTATATACTTTTCAATTACATTGGCCTCTGTCCTTGGGATATCATTTACCTGAACGATACACAAGCCAGGGAAATAAAAGCATTTGAGGAGTTTTTGGAGTTGAAACTACCATTTCAGATGTCCCATATTTCAAGAATTATTTGATTAATCCTAGTCTCCTCTGTGAAATCTGAACTTTCTGGAGGAAATCTGAGATTTCTGTAATGAGTTAATCTTTCAGAAAATAGAGGAATCCATAGAACAAATACTTCTGTATGGAACCCCGGAAATTTTTAGGTTTCAAAACGAACAAAACAATGGAACAGTTTGAGGAAATTCAGTTTGCTGATTTTCTATGTCTTATAAAAATTAACTAATAATTTGTTCATTACTAAAAAATATGAATTCAGAACTTAGAAGACATAATGGAATTTACATTATTTTCCAAAATCCTACAGGTATGGCATTCCTCCACAAATGTGTTAGTGGCAAAGAATTCTGTCTTCTTCCAATATCTCATTGCATGGTGCAAATATGACATCTTCCTTTTTTTTTTTAAAGCTAGATTTCATTTTATTCACCCATCTTTCTTTAACATTAAAGATTTACAAATTAAAGAACACATGTTAGAGTGTTAGAAATCCTGATTCTGTATTTCCAATTACGACATTAGTAAAAAATTAGTGCCCTAGTTCATTGCTGAGACTCTGGGGTATTGGTGAAAGAGCCTTATTTGAATATCTCATCCTTTGAATACTGAATTATAGAATACTTTCCAGAGGAATAGGAAGGGTTTTAGAATTTTATAGATCTCTATCTGACTGATCTAATTTGTCTCATTTTGTACCTCTGGGAACAGGAGCTTTAATCTTTCTTATTCTAAAAAAAAGATTAATATTTTAACATCTCCTCATATTATAGAATTGGGAACTTCCATGCCACATAGAAATGTATATTTCTCCATTATTTTCTATGAGTATAAATGTGTCTCTGATCTAACAATGCACATATTGCATTCCCTGGGGCTAAAAGTAATTTTTGAGCATTTGAGATCAAATTCATAGGATTTCCTAAGAAATCCATTGTGATCTTAGAACATGATTTGCCTTTTGTTAGAACGTAAGTTTGGGGGGGAAGTTGAATGTGTACTAGACAGTTCTAAAACAAGTAGTAAATCGGGGCACCGGTATGGCTCAGTCTGTTAAGTGTCTGCCTTTAGCTCAGGTCATGATCCTAGGGTACTGGGATCGAGTTCCATGTCCAGTTCCTTGCTCAGTGGGGAGCCTACTTCTCTCTCTTCCTCTGCCTGCTGCTTCCCCACTTGTGTTTGCTCTCTCCCTCTCCTTCTCTGTGTCAAATAAATAATAATTAAAAAAAAAACTAAAAAAAAAAATAAGTAGTAAAGTAATAAGGAAATACTGGCATGATTATTGTTCCAATGCCATCAACATTAAAATGCACACTACTGCCTAATAGTTGTTTATAATTATTCCTAATTTTAAATCCTGCCTCCTTTCCAAAGGCTTTAGGACTTTTTTTTAATAGGTAAACACACACACAGACTCACCCACAGATACACACACACACACAGACACACATACACACACACACACACAGCTGAGCAATGTGAAATTATGGTAAAAAAATGTTTGCTCAGAAACCAGGTAGAGAAACAGGAGAAATGGAACTGGGGTCAAGGTGAGGGAGGGCTGAATTTGGAGCTGCTGGCAGGGAAGGCAAAATGGGAAGCACCATAAAAATGATGACCCTTTTTGCCTTCTAAAACCCGGCAATTCTTTATCAAAGGCAAAATTAATACATCCTAAGAAGAATTTATCACTGGGTTCTTCTACAATACAAAACTAAATACAATACAATACAAAACTAAAGACCTTAACAGTCACACATGTCAGTCGATTGCATAAGATTCTGGCTGGGCAGTATTTCCTTATTTTAAAAAAATGCTAAACAAGTCACCATTGATAAGAGTTTCCACATTCTTCCTTCATGCTAGCACTATTGCTGTTGGATGACTGCACTTCTTTCCCTGTAAGCTGAAATACTATGTTTTTATTGGATTTGAGGAATTTTCAGAAGCACGAAGGTAGAGAATTAGTTTGAAAATAAAGACATCATTTGCTAGTGCATTTCGTTAACTTGAGCTATGAGAATATGTGAAACATGTCCTTCCCTCACTACTTCACATAAAGCAGGGTTGGAAAAATCCTTTTGTAAAGGGCCAGAGAATAAATATTTTAGGTTTTACAGGTCAGATGTGTCTATTCCAACTACTCAGCTGTGCCCATCTAGCGTGAAAGTGAATGCACAGGACTGTGTTCCAATAAAATTTTATTTATGGACAGTGAGTGTTACAGTAGCACAGAACATATCCTTTCCTTCAGAATATAGCTGGTCTTCAACTTCAGATATTCTCACCATCCCTCACTAAGGCGACAAAATTTAAAAATGTACTTGATATTCTCAAGTTTGATGCTATCTTTCTCCTTGAGAAACATAAAGTACTTAACATAAAGAAGTTTCATACACTTACCATGCTTAGAATTTAGGTTCCACTGTCTCCACTCCACATAATTGGGGGTTTTGCTTTTCACCTTTTTTTTTTTTTGGTTGAAGATTCTCCATCTTTATATTTGCATTGTCACTTCTGACCTGTGCAAAATAAAAGAGACTTTCAAGAGTCCAAGTATTATTTGATGCTAATGTTTTCAGGAAAATAGAATTTTAGTAATAAAGACATTAACAATATACTAAGTTAAATATGCCCAGAAATACTCCCAATTAAAGCAAGATATAAATTATTTTTGACTTAAGAGGTAGACAATCAAGGAATAATTGCATGGTACTGTGTTGAGATCGTATAAAAAGGAATCCATTTTTGTATGTCAAACATATCTACCCCCCATAATAAAATAAAAAATGATAAAATTTTAAATATTGGTATTTTCTTGCCAGTATGTACTATTTGTTTATAATGTATTTAAACTTTTACCTGAGATTCCTGATTGGTAAACTGCAATCTACTTTTAAGTCACTCAGTGTGTTATGAGAGAATAATATGTCAATTAACTCTGGAAGGAATATTTTCCTTTTATATGCTATACATATTTAATTGTATGCACCATGGTTTTATATGTAATACAGCAATGCCTACTATTTTATTTCTTCAGAACTTGTATCAGGGCATTGTAGTGGCTTCTAGGGAGCCCATATATCCCACAGGGTCATGCCCTTTGACTTGAGTCTCTATTGTGACTATTTCATGCCAAGGAAGTAGGTGTGCACTGTCTTTGGCAGGTTACCCAGACACTGGGTTGAGGATTCACGTGGACATGGAAGGTAAGCACAGTGGGGCAGGTAGAACAGTCAAGGGAAGGAGGATAAGCAACAGTGCACCACTGACATCAAGTAACGTCACCGTAGATAACTTTGTCTCAGTCCCAATGCTGAATATTGTACGGGTCAACTCAGTGTTGCTCTACAGCGAGGGCAAGGGGGCTTGACCACCACTACTTTCAGAGGAGATACAAATTGCTTGGTATCTACAGTTAACTAGACACGCAGGCAAAGTAAACTCGAACAGCCTCAAGGCTGACTGTTGGGTAGAATGCATAGGGACAGGGCGGAGCAAAAGAGCCTTTGGTACTTGTGCCATGTACAAGTGCCATGGAGCACTTGAATCGGGCGATCTGGTTTGAATCCTAGTTCTAGTAGCTGCGTGATTTTAGTCATAGCACTCAACCTCAGATTTAGTTTTCTTATCTCCCAAATTGGGAAGCCTAACTTTGTGAAAGGATATTTAAAGGATAAATAGGATTGCATGGTGACAACATAGGGAAAGGATCCTGGGCAGAGCGAATATTGTAGATGAAGTACAGAGTCTTAAAAAGAATGCTTAATGTTTGGGAAACAGCATGGCTGGAGGACAATTCCGCATGTGCAGTAGGTATGGAGGAGGAAATGGGGCCCTATGGGGACACTTGAGAGGGAAGCACAATCTCTTTTTGGAAAGTCAGGGAAATGAGGGGAAGTTGAGGTCTAAAGCAGGGGAGGGGAGTATCAGGTAAATATTGTAGACAGAGCTGAAGTGAGAAATAGCCCATCCCACTTCAGACAGAGATGTAGAAAACAAAAAGGGTGTAATATAAAGCCCAACTCAAAGCAAAAAATGTGTGGTACATTAAAGATGGTAAAAATTCTTTACTGCTCCTCTCATTGAGTGATGGTGACTATTTACCCTCCTTTTGAGTTGGCACTGGCCTTAGTGATTAGCTTGACCAATAGAAGGTGGCTTAACTAACACTGAAGAATTCTGAGGCTGGGTTTTAAGAAGCCTTGCAGCCTTGGCCCAAGACTCTTTGAACACTCATGGTTGGAGCCCTGAGGCACCATGTAGGAAGTCTAACTGTCCTGAGGGAGGGGCCATGTGAAGAAGCTGTGAGAACCCATGAAAGTAAAAGCTGGACTAAAATTTGAAAATTCATCAATATTATTATTCATCACATTAACAAGATGATGGAGGGAAAAAACCACTATCCTCTAAACAGATGCTGAAAGCATCTAACAAAATCCAAAATCCATCCATGATAAATATTCTCAGCAATGCAGGAATAGAGGAGAAATTCCTAAACCCTATAAAAAGCATCTACAAAACCCCTACTACTAACGTTACAATTGACGTGGAAGAGTGAATGATTCCCCCATGATTAGGAACAAAGCAAGAAGATCTGTTCTTACCACTGTAATTCTACATTGCAGTAGAAGTCCAAACCAGTGCAATATAGCAAGAAAAAGAAAACACACACATGGGAAATGAAGAAGTAAAACTACCCTTTTCTTCCCACAGATGTCATGACTGTGTAAGGAGAATAGTCTAAGAATTCTACCAGATAACTACTAAAACTAGTAAGTGAGTTAAGCAAAGTCTCAGAATACAAGTTTGTCAAAATTCCAAAATCAATTGAATTTTATATGCTGGAAACAAACATATGAGGTATACAACATGTTTATTGATAGGCAGACTTAATATTAAGATATCAATTCTCCTAAAATTGATCTACAAGATTCAACACAATCACAATGCCAGATATATAAGTATAAATTGAAAAACTGATCTGAAAATTTATATAGAAATACCTAAGACCAAGGAATATCCAAAACAATTTGGAAAAAGAATAACAAAGCTGTAGAACTTATTCTACTTGATTTTGAGACTTACTATCAAGCAACGTGATCAAGACCATATGGTCTTGGTGAAAGGATAAATGTATGAGTCAAGAAGACAGATTGAAAAGTCCAGAAATAGACCCATACGTGTATGGTCATTTGATTTCTGGCAAAGGTAATTCAATAGAGAGAGGATAATTTTTTCAATTTCAATTGAAGCAACTCTATAGTGTTCTAAACAGTATAGACACCATTTCACAAACCAGAGAAGGGTAGACATTCCATACTAATTGTCTATAATTCATGATTTCCCAAAGTCTGATAACTTCCAACACATACACACACACAACAATGCTGTATAATGATTACAGAAACAATACGCAATCAAAGAGGAAGTTTATCTGGATGGATCCATAATGCTGTATTTTCTTAAAAAAAAAAAGATCTGACAAAAATGTTCATATTTGCAATTTTGGGCATATCAGCGTTACATTATTCTTTTCTCTATTATCCAGATTTACTTAAAGAGCAAGTAAATCACTATGATGTAAATTTGTGGACACGTTCTTTTTTTTTGTAAAATCTTCAAAATTTTCTTGTAACTTCCTTAGGAACAGCAAGTCATGGCAGATATTCATGAGAGAACTAAGACTCAAGGTCTTGCAGGGGTGCCTATGTTTGAGAAATTTCTGAACCTCCTAATTGGTCCCTCAGTGGTATGCCATTACTTGGATATCTTGTGCCATCTTAACAGGCTCATTGGATCTTTCTGGGGCAGAGTAACTGGAATGTTAAATGACTTTGAGGAAAGCTCTTATACCTGAAGGAAATCCTATAGGGTAGATTACAACAGGCTTCCACTAAAAGCCTCTCCCATTTTACTGAGTGAAGAGGAGGTTAGGGGGTCGTGCTAACTCCCCGTTATAGGAAATTGGATCAATTTATGATATTATGGCAAAGGAATAATTTCTCATGAGTCATTACCCTGGTCATTGGTTTCCCAAAGAATGTTCTCAAGATCACTAACTTGGTGGAAAGCCGTCAGAAATTGAAACAAAAACCAAACCAAACCCAAAACCCTACTTTCATAGTCAAATACATTTAGGAAATTTTGGCTTAAGCAAGTATAAACCGCTTTTTTTATCTCATCCAAGAAGGGGCAGAATAGGATTCTTTTCCAAATTTATTTGTGTTTTAGAAGTGTATTTGATCACATAATATCTTTTCACTGTTTTGAGAAACACACTCTAACAAGATTATCTCTGATTTTTAAAATCCTTGGGTAGCCACAGAGCAAGCTGATCTTTTTCAAAGTCATGCTAATAAATACAGGCAAGCTCTCTTTACCTACTAATTCATGGGCTCTAAAAGGTTGCTCTGTTATCTCCTATTTCTCACTAGCTGTTTCTAGATGCTAGAACAGAAAAGAAATGCTTACTATTTCTTTCTTCTCACTCTTTCTTGAAAAAATTAGAGACAGATTACATAGCCCTGGCCTTCCCCTGAGTATATTGCTGAAGGTATTCAGAAGCATTTCTCAGCAACTTGTGAATGGCTTTGCAGAGGCATCTCATGTTTTAGATAAACTGGAGGTTCCTTACTCTTTCTATAAATCAATTATTTTCTCACTGATTTACATGACAATTTCAGATGGTTGTCAATTTGTACTTGTGCCTAGTGAATTACTCTCAAGCTTTATTACTTCCTCTTATTTCCCCTGATTTCCTCTGTCACATGCTTAATAATGTATAAACAAACATTTAAAATATTGTTCTGTAGGTTCCTAGTGGGTTGCCCCACTAGGAACTTCAGGAATCTTTTTATAAGCTCAAGAGTTCTTTCAAAATACAATTCCTAAATAGAACTGACTAGAAAGCCCACAAATAAACCCAAATACAGAGAGGAATTGAGTATATGCCAAAGGTGACATTTAAATCCATGGGGAATAAACAGTGTTAGAACAACTAGAAAAAAAGTTAATTCTACAACTCATACCTGACCCAAACCAAATTCCAGACAGAATAGAACTTTAACTTGAAAAGTAAAACCATGAAAAAAAAAAAAAAAGAGCATTCCTGTGCCTTGTTTATTTGAGCTGACATAATTCATACTAAGCAATGACTTTGTCACAATGAAATTGTGGAAACTTTGGTAGGAACAGAAGGATCCAACTCTTCCACGAAGGCTGGGAAATGGTTTGGTTAGACAGAAGAGGGGAAAATTAAGTTTCATATTTACATTTTGCAACAACAATAATAAGGAGCTATTATGTTAATTACATCATCAAGGGGATAGTAGGAGTGCTGATGGAATCTAAAGGGAGAGATATTGAGTATATGAAGTGGGACCAGAGGGACTCTGAATGTCCAGATGAAGAGTTAACCGTTGGTTCTCTTTTTATTGCAGAACCTCTGGGAATTTATGAGCTAGGATGTAGGTTTTCTTAACCATTATTGACATTTTTGGCCAGATAACTCTTTGTCATGGGAAGCTATCCCTGTGTATGACAGGATGCTTTGCAGCATCTCTGGTCTCTACCTACTAGATGTTAGCAGCATCTTTCCCTGGACAAATTGTGCAATCAATAATGTCTCCAAACATTGCCAGATGTCTCCTGGGTAACAAAATTACCACAGATTGAGAATAAATGAGCTCTAGGATGATGGAATAATTGGCGTTTAAGATGGACTGTCCGATTGTGGTTGTGTAGAATGAACAGAAGAAGGTCGGCAGGACAGGAACCTAAGAAAATGTCTTAGAGATTATCCAAGTACTTTAAGTAGGATCATTGTTACAATAAGGGCCCCTAATAAAGTACAAGTCCCTCTCTCTGTTATCTTGTATGGTCCCCTCCCACATTGAGGGTATGTGGGCTTGCCTTGTTGACCATGTTGGCTTTGTTGGCCACATTGGCTTGCCTTGATCCATATTCATCAGCAACCATGACACAAGCTGAGGCTTGAAAAGCATTCGTGCATTGGGATTTAGCCTCTTGGAACATTGCCCCCAGGTAACAAAGCCCATACTTAGCTTCTTGAAGACACAGGGTTCAACTAACAACCAACACCAACTTCCAGATATGAGTGAGGCCTTCTAACACCATGCAGCCACAGTGAAACCACCATGACTACATAATCTTAGGCAAGCCTGCAGAAAAACTACTTACCCAACCCTGCCCAAGTTAATAACCATGACATTATGAACAAATGAAATGGTTGTTGTTTTAAATCACTAAGTCATTGTTGTGTTGTTATGCAATGGTAGATCACTTAGAGTGGGTTTGGAGTAGATCATTATCACGGGAAATGAAAAGATGTGTACACAAGACATTTGCAAGGATCTGTATTTCTTGATGACTTTTCAGTCAAGGAACTCAGTAAAAGGGCAAAGCAGGTCAAAAAATACAAGAATTTAGAAACTGTGGGCAATGGTCAAAGTGAATTCAGGAATGAAGTTGCAGGAGCAGTCTTCAAGAAAGCACTTCTAGCAGTTAAAAATATTAACTCATCTATTTTGAAAACTACAGATATTTAGTAATTACTAACAGTGTAATGATAATAATACTTCAAAGGTTGAGTTTAACAAGTCTATTTCTAAAGCTTTAAGGGCATCATCTAGTTAGCCACTTCTTCCCTTATATGGAAAAATCAATCTTTAGAATAAACAGGAAGGCACATAAACTCAAAATCAATAACAATTTATATTGCAATAATGATAAAATTCATTTTGATGTGTTAGCTGTCCACTTGCATGGAACTATATTCACTTAGCAATTAGACTGCTAAGATCAGGGCCTCTAATGGAATGACTCTCATAATTTACCAGTTAAATTTATAGATGATAATTATCATGATATTTATGGCTTGATAGATGCTGAGCATTGACTCTGTTTATTGTACTATTCAAGAATTAACAGTTCCTCAGATGGTTAGCACTTATGGTTAGTCTTATGTTTATGAACACCAGCCTGGAGGGATGTCTGTCCAGTCCCCTACTTTATTTTAATAATAATAAAAATAATCAAAGTTGTAAGCAATAAAGAAAATCCAGAATGAGATAAAAATAGAAATACAGAGTCATAACTAAAAGAAATGGCTGTACATAAAAGAAAGTCTAAAGCGGGGAGGGAATGGATAATGCAAATAAAGTAAAAATAACCCAAATGCATTTTTCACAAGCTATTAGAATCACTGGAGGGAACATATGCATAAGTCACATGACAGAGTGAGGAGGGTCTCTTGGAAACAGGGTAAGATTGAAAAAAGATCAAAATGATCGAATTTTTAAGATCTTGTACCCATTAAGCAGTCAGTATCAAAAAACAATAGCACTGCTGAAATAAGTGTTTAAAATCAAAGGGTAACATGCACTTGGACATAAGATTTCCCTAAGATTTATCTAAGAAAATTAAAAAAAAAAAAATCACCCTCGTTTTTAACTGTCGCTGCCTGCCAGAGGATTTTGATTACTAATTCTTTCTCAAGTTGTGGAGACATGGACCGAGAAAAATTATTCGGATGCAGGGATCTGGAAGATCTATGTGATTTCTGATGTGTATTGACGAGTTGGAACTTAATGTTAGGAGGTCATGGATTAAGGAAAGCCAGTACAATCAGAAAATGGATTGTTCTGGTAAATCTCGTAGATTGGTTTGCAAGAAAACTTATATATGCAGACGTTTACCAAAGTTCCGGAATTACAAGAGACTGAAATATGCTTAACGGTAACCAGTTTAGGAGTCCTACCCCATCTTCCTTTTCTCTTTTTGTCCAGGTAGCTTTGCACACTCCTGCTAGCTCTTGGCTTTACCGGAGCAACCAGTGTTTTACTCCAAAGACCCTGGCAAACACTACCGCTGCAGCCCCGGTTCTGGCTGGGTATCCCAAGTCCAAGAGGCCCCAAACCCGGGCTCTGCTGGCTGGAGGCTGGCGCAGAAGGGACAGCGGGTTCTGGAGGCGTGGGAGCCCGAACCACGCGTCGTCCCTCCTACCTGGCTGGGGGAAGCCAGGCCGAGCGGAAAGTGTGAGGGCCGCCCCGCGGGGCGCTCAATCTGGGGCGCCCACTGTTGCTCTGTATGTGGAGTCCCGCTCCCAGCCGGGAAAGGGCCGCGGAGCGACCAGCGTTGGAGCGCCACGCCCCCGGCCCGCGCAGGCGCCCCGCCCTGCCCGGACATTCCTGCAAGCGGCCAAACCAGCTTGACGAGGCCGACTCGCCCCGGCTCCCGGCGGCAGCAGGTGGCCTCGGACTTCCCGCCATCACCGCTGCCCCAGCGGGCCAAGCGCCTCATCGCGCCCCGGAGCCCTTTGGGCTACCCTCGCCGGGCGGGATGGAAGCGGACGGGGACCGGGAGGAGCTGGCCCACCTGCGCACGCTCTTCGCTGCCTGCGACGCGAACCGCTCTGGGCGCCTGGAGCGCGAGGAGTTTGGCGCGCTGTGCGCGGAACTGCGCGTGCGGCCGGCCGACGCAGAAGCCGTGTTCCAGCGGCTAGACGCTGACCGCGACGGCGCCATCACCTTCCAGGAATTCGCGCGCGGCTTCCGTGGGTTCTGCCGCGCGGGGCGGCACCGAGGCTGGGCTCCCCGGGAGCCCGCGTCCGCCTCAGCCCAGGCGGGACCCGACCCCGAGGACAGCCAAGAGGAAGAGGGCGACGGGGACGCGCTGGCCGGCCCCTGGGGTCAGGTGAGCGCGGGCCAGGCTTGGCAGGACTTCCAGGCGCGACTTGGAGAAGAGGCCAAATTCATCCCCAGGTGCGTGTGTGGGTTGGAGGGCGGGAGGTGAGGATGGTGTTACCTGCCCTCACCGGTGCCCTGGCATCTCCCTCTTAACCCGCAGAGTGAGCAGATCTACTGGACCTACTGGACCCAGCTCTTCTTTCTGAGTTGCTTTTCTCTCAGTCCAACTATTCAGAGGGCAGATCCCCCTAGAGTTGAAGAAAGGGAGTGCGTTCAGAGTCAGGGTTTGGGGAGAAAGTTTCCCTTGCTCACTTCTGGGCCTTGCAAAAGTCACTTTATTAATTACCGGGGCAGCAGTGAAATGCACAGCATCAAGAGTTTGTTCCCAGACAGAGTTTAGGAGCGCTCTCCAGATCTCATCGCACCTTCTAGCAAGGCCCCCTGGCTGCACCCTGGAGCCTGAACTGCGGATTGTCAAATTGGTGTCCCTGATATGTAGTAGTTCTTGTATTTGTTGTTTTTCCTACAACATAGAAGACGAAATATGTTGGGCATTTGTATTGCAGGACTTACATACTCATTGATACCTACCATGTATTAGGCATTTTACAGAGTTCATTCATTTAGTTTTTGCAACAACCCCGGGATGTGGATTTTCTCATTTCTAATTAGAGAAATTTAGACCCAGAAATATAGACCCGTGAAATGTTAAGGAACTTGACTGATTAATGAAAGAGCAGGGATTTGGTCCCATATGTGGTTGAACTGAAAAACTCTCTTTTATACAATGGAATAAAATAATATAATTATATTATTATATAATAATTATAATAAGTTATATAATAAATTCTACACTCTATGGCTCCGACAGAAATGATATCAGGTTACTAACTTAATTCTCAGGGGGAAAGGAAATGCCTGCAGGGCCAGGTGTGGAAAGATGCTTAGGTTTTATTCAAGAGTAATTTGCCTCTGTGCTTTCCTTCCTGTCATGGTGTGTCTTGAACTGCTGTATTCACTTCTTCCTCAGACAGTCTCAACATGTTAATGCTGTAAAATGTACTCCTGCTCTCTGTTTGGATTATGGTTAAAAGGCAGCTTGCATATCTTAGACATAAAACTCAAATCAAATAGCCCTGGGAGGATCAGTGGTCTTGCTCACGCATTCACAACTTGGACCTGCTGGCTTGGGAGTCGCACTTCCTCCTCCTCCCAGCTCCTCCCTCCCGTTTGGAGAGTGAGGCATGGAGAATGACTCACTGCAAGTATGAGAAGGAAGGTGTAGAGAAAGTGGGTGTAATACTCACCTTTTCTATTATTTACAAATGAGTTAAAATACAGTCTAGCCACTGGGAAAGTTGTAAGCATCACTACAAACTATATTCTTGGAATTATCTTTTATCTGTAACTTGGTTTAGGTCCAACTAATTACAAAAGGCAACAATTTTAAGAATCAGGGAAGATGAACCCAGGGATGTTTTACACACGAACCTATGCACATATCTACTTTTTACAGTTGTTAAGTCTCAGCAGCAAATACTTGACACTTAACCTTGAAATGATTAGGACGGTCTTCTTAGTATCAGTATAGAAACCGGGTTTTAATATTACTGGTGGTACTGTTATCATGATGACTTTCCAAACTCTTCAAAGGTTGTTAAATTTAATGGGCACCAGAGTCACCTGGTAGACTTGTATTTTAAGCCACACCCCCTTGTGACTGGAGATTAACAAGGACAATATTTGCCTTCCTGTGCTTGTTCAAGTGGAAAAGAACTAAACTGAGTTGCTTCATCTGTCGTTACCATGGCAGCCAGTAACTGTTCTTGGTAAATTTGATGGCTTCTATTCCACTTTCTCATACAGCTGTTTACCTTCCTTCCTCTCATCTGAATGCGGTAAAAATCGTTTATCATCGATAATGCTGTTGGCATTATTTCAGCCAAATTAATTCTGCAGACGTTAGTGAGTGCTTATTTTGTGCCAGACACTGTCGTAGGTCCTGCCCTAGGTACCTGGGGACAAAGAGAAGGATGAGATGTAGTTCATGCCTTCAAGAAGTTTATAGTGTGGGTGAAACATTTCTCAAAAATTTCATCAAAGAACATCTAAAGATAGAGGGTTAAATTCCATATATAGCGAACATAGCCCAATAGTAACCAGGAGCCGTCTTTGAAGCCTTGAGTTTCTATTTTTAAAAAATTCATGTGTTTGTTCATTTTAACTCCATGATATATTGGGGCTTATTTAAGTATAAAATATCATATTTTCCCCCAGTGGGAAATTGTTTCTCTAGGAAGGTGTGCCATTTCATCGGGTGGCTTTTTTCCTCATCTGGCACCCCGGTGGCTTCTTGTCCAATGCGTATCCAGGGGGTTTCCATGTCCAGGTTGAGAAGATGAGTCATCAGATATTAGAATGTTTGGCTCCTATAAGGAAAAATGTGGTAGTGTTGACAGAATTTCCAGTTGTAAGACCAATCAAAGTCCTGGTTTAAAAATATAAACATGTTTGAGTTAAACTCCCTAGTCATCAGTGTTGTGGTCTTAGAGAAGAAATAAGGTTGCACCGTAAAAGGATGAAAATGGTCTCTGGGATGTGTGTCAACTCACTCTTCAGTTGGTTTTATTGTAGAAGATTGAAAGACTCCTTCCCCTAAAGGGGAATGTCTTCAGTAGTCAAGTGACTGTTAGCCTGAGCTAGGAGGTGTACATCTTCTGCCGGGGCAGGATGGCCATCACCACCTCCTGGTGACCTGGAATTAGGTCGGCCAACAGGTGAAACCACAGTGGGCAAGGCAATGTGGTTATAGAAGAGAATTCAGGAAGGAAGATTGTACAAGGCCAAGAACCCTCCATGAAGTGGGGAGAAAATATTGGGTGAGAGACAACAGACTTTACTAACCTAGTCTGGCCAATTTTTTTGTGCGAGGCGTGTTATGAAAGGGAGTTTTGTACCTAGTAGATACTTAATAAATGTGCTCAGTAAATGTTTGCAAAATGAACAGAATAAACTGACGTTCTTTGATTCCTTGATTCATATACTGAGAATGCAGTTCATGGTATGTGTATATCCTTTATTTCTTTTGTTTATTCTCCTTTTTTTTTTTTTTTTTTAACATTATGCTGTGACCTGGTCATGTTGTTCCAAGTTTGGCAAGAAAGGAAGGAAATGGTGTGTGGAGGTGTGTGTGTGTATTTATAAACATTTTACCGGGGTAGTGGGATGGCAAAACTCTCTCCTCTAGTTGGACCTGAAGTTTTTCAGAGTTTTCTCAACTCTGTCTTTTGCAGTTGTAAGTATTATTTGTGAATTGATTACACTTTGATAAATCAAGTTAGAACCGCATGTTTTTCACAAACAGAATCACGAGGATCCGGCTGGCACGAGCACCACCCTGGATTTGTGCGTGAACGCAGGTACGGCCACAGTGGCCAGATCAGGGACAGACCCAGGCTGGTGCTTGTAATGTAACAGGCGTTAGTGTGATTGGTGACCTGCCAGGCAAGGCTAGGCTGTTTGTTGTTCAGACACCAAAATCTATCCCCTCTGCTCAGCTGTTTCTCTTGGTTTCTGATCCCCCCCCCGCCCTCCTCCCACACAGTTGTAGAGAAGGCTTTTCTTTTGATCATGTAGAAACTGAATTTAATTGAGAAGAACCAAAACTACCGACTTGTGAGCTGTGTATGGGTTATCAAAAACAGTGTACTTCAGCATATTCGTGTCACTGTAGTGATGATTATGAAAATCAGGAGAAAAAGATCAGTGGCTGAACACCAATCCCACATAAGCAGGACATTTTTAAAACATGTAGCTACAAGTAAGCAGAAGGATAGTTTCCACACTGGTCAGGGTTTCTTCTACATTTCCCCCTCTCGAGTGCCACATTAGCCCTTTCCAGTCTGATCACCTTTTTCCCTAATAACATGGTTGCTTCACGAACCCCCTTCTCTTCCATGATGTGCTTCCTCAGATGGGAAGGCAGAGAGCAGATAAAGGCAGAGAAACAGAACCTTAAGGGCTGGAGACTTGGAGCAGGAAGGGTGAGGGGAAGGGAAAGACAGAGGTCAACAGACAGATGGAAAGATTGGATAGTGCCTCAGTTTCCCCTCTCTTTCCACTGATCAAGTTCATTGCCATGAGCCACCTTGTGATGGGGGAGGCAGATCAGCTCTGCTCCACTTGACTTTAGCTCTTGAGTATCCTCAGAATGTGAGCATCTTGATGCTTTGGATGGTGTTTGTAGTATTTGAAGATACATTTTTCACTCATTTGGCAGGAACATTATCTGGTGTTCATCCAAGGAGGTACAGACTTATTCCAGCCTTGAGGCACGGCAGTGGGATGGACCCCCAGTCCTAGAAGGGTATTAAGCATGTTTTTGCCAATGTGTGATATTTACCTCTGGCCCTGGCTCTGAGATCTCTGTGTTCTGACCACATTCTTTCCAGAATTCTCTGCTTTTTCTGGGTTCAGAAGTGGGGTCTTTATAGATACATATTTTCTAACTGTTGTTGTTCTGCTGCTTTTCCTTTTTTCCTCTTGAGTATATTTTCTACTATAATTCTGTGTGTCATTACTCTACTGCTGAGTAGAAGTCTGTCTGTTGAGAAGACCAGAGCTCTGCCTTGGATCTAATGAGCCTTGCTCCTGGGCTTTGTAGTAGTCTGTACATGGCTTGGCTTTTATGAGCTCTACTTGTTTGTGGTCCCTCCTTGTTTTGATATTTGAATTTTATTTCAAGGTAATGATTTCATTTTGGCCTCCTAGCCTCAGAAACATGTTCTGGCCATCCTGTCCTTGGAGGATTATCTGTCTGGCCAGATGGTTAGGGGCCCTGCTCAGACTGTGAGGTTCAGTGTTTTGTTGTCAAGTTCTTGATAAGAGATTATTTATCCTGCCCTTATGGTGTGGACACAAAGAAAAAGGCTTCAGTTGGGGTATCCTGGGAAGACTGCATTTCAGGAACCACAGACTGTTCTCTTAGCTGTCTTTTAACCTGAAGTTTTGATTGACTCCTCTCCTAAATGACTGATCAAATTCATGGTCCTACTTCTCCTGTCACTTTGAGAATGGAGACATTTTTGCCTGTTTCTTCATTTCTGTCTGGGTTACATAATCTTAACTTCATTTGGAAAATGGAAGTAGCTGTATCGCGCTGATCGGCCTTGAGTGGAGGTTTGGAGGCTGCCAGCAGAAATGGGACCCTGTCGGGGATGAGAAAGAGATTCAAATGTCTGGGGGTTTTTTCCTTCTAAAATGGTGTATAGAGTATACATTCTTGCTTCATGGGTAACTTGTTAAAGCTTGGGTAGCTCCCCATTGCAGTATGTAGTTGGATGGGAGAGATGGGAAGAGATTCCTCATCATGGATATTCAGGCACCTTCTGTCTGATGATATTAGTCTTATATCAGGTTGTAAAATAGAAAGCAAACACTATATTCCTGAGGAAAGTTGTCACAGGGAATATATGTATGACACATGATCTCCTTAGAGTTAGTTCCTCAAAAAGGAATTCCATTGCTTCAACTTGTAAATATTTGGGATTTCCCAAAGTATAATTGCTTTTGTCAGAGCAGTTATAAAAGGAGCACAGTGAATTTTGACCCTTCAGGGCTTTGTATGTCTTATAAAAAGATCTACAGATGCAGTTTGGACATGTTTCTTCAGTTCTTTCTCTCACTCAGCGAATGTGCCTGCCAGCATCCTAGGCACTAGAGAGACTTTGTAGACTTGACCCTGACCTCCAATGAGCGTATTTTCTCGGTTTCTTAAGTACATGGGAGTTGATACCTGAAGGACCTGGGAATGCAGTATAATCAATGAAACTATACCTCCTGGAGCATACCCCAGCCTATGCACATTTCTGAGTGGTTCTCAGATCAGGGACTACAGACCATTTGGGGTCTCTACATGTATACTTGGGGATCTTAGAATACTGTACGTTTTTGTTTTCATTTTGACGAAATAAAATACAAACTAATTTGCACACATTTGGAATCATGTGGATGACTCGTACCTTACAGAAACTCCCATGGTCACTGTAGCATTCTTCACTGTAGCCAAGAGATGGAAGCAATACAAGTGCCCATTGACAGATGACTGGATGAAGAAAAGGTATATACTTATGATAGAATATCATTCAGCTTTAAGAAATAGGGAATTCCTACAATAGGCATCACAGATGAACCTTGAAGAATTACACTAAGTGAAATAAGCTAATCACAGAAGGACAAATAATGCATGAATCTATTTAGATGACCTATCCTTAGTAGTCAAACTCTTGGAAGGAGAAGTAGAAAGGTAGGTGTAGGGGCAAGGCAAGGGGAGAATGGGGAGTTGCTGTTTGATGGGTATAGGGTCTCAGTCATTCAGGATGAAAGGAGATTTGCTTTACAATAATGTGTCAACAGTAGCATCCTGTAAAAGTTTTGTTAAGAAGGTAGAATTTCCAGGGTGCCTCTGTGGCTCAGTTGGGTTAAAGCCTCTGCCTTCAGCTCAGGTCATGATCCCAGAGTTCTGGGATCGAGCCCCGAATCGGGCTCTCTGCTCAGCGGAGAGTCTACTTCCTCCTCTCTCTCTCTGCCTGCTTATGATCTCTGGCAAATAAATAAAATCTTTAAAAATAAATAAATAAATAAATAAATAAATAAATAAATAAATGAAGTTAGAGTTCCTGTATGTTTCTCACCATAAGAAAAAAACTTAAAAGAAATAGGAAATTTTTTTACAGAAGAGAAATTGAGAAGGTCCCAAAGTTCTGTGTCTTAGCTTGTGTCTTTTATTTTTGAGCTGTCCCAAGTACAGGTTCTTTCAAGCTTTGCCCCTTTAATGTACCCTTACTTGCTGTTTGTGGGTGAGCAAGCAGAAACACTTGAGATAATGACACATTATTTTATTTATTCATTTAAAAGATTTTATTTATTTGAGAGAAAGAGCACGAGCAGGGGGGAGGGGCAGAGGGAGCTGGAGAATCAGACTCCCTACTGAGCAGAAAGCCTGATGCAGATTCAGGCTCTATCCCAGGACCCTGAGATCATGACCTGAGCCAAAGGCAGACACTTAACTGAATGAGTCACCCAGGCACCCTGAGATAATGACACATTTTAAGGACACCATCCCTACACACACACACATATTAGGGGCAACCACTCCCTTCAATTTCAATTTTTTCAGAATTTAACTTTGGGACATTTTATGAGAAGGTTCAACCATGAAAGCCCATTGTGATTATTTACAATTATAAAAGTATGGAGCTTGTTCAAGTGGCTGTTTTGTTATAGTGATATCTTTGATCAAGAATATTTTTTAAATGTCTGGATATAAGGCAAAAAAACACAAGTGAGTTATTCATTCGAAAACCCGCGTGCCAGGGTGAAAGTGTCGCCTGTTGTCAGCGCTGTCAGCCACTTCGTAATTCTTGCCTCCACAGAACAGAGTCACAGTCTGCTCTGGGCTGGGCTGGAAGAATTCCAGAAGAGTCACTCGAGGGGCACCTGGGTGGCTCAGTGGGTTAAGCCTCTGCCTTGAGCTTGGGTCATGATCTCAGGGTCCTGGGATCGAGCCCCGCATCGGGCTCTTTGATCAGCAGAGAACCGGCTTACCCCTTTCTCTCTCTGCCTGCCTCTTTGCCTACTTGTGATCTGTCAAATAAATAAATAAAATCTTAAAAAAAAAAAAAGAAGAGTCACCTGAAAGTTGCTTAGAATATCCATGTTTGAGGACATTCGTATGTCATGTTTTCTGACAGAAATGTTATAAACCAGTGTTAGTGTTTGTGATGTAAAATACTTTTTCTTTCCCTCCTCAGGGATACATGGCACAGCACATACCTCCGTCTGGCAGATAGTGTTCACTTGGGGTTGTTAACAAATGAATTACAGAGCAGGCATTCTTGCTCGCACACATGCCTTCCTGAAAAACGTAATATTCTGCAAACACACAGGACATATGAAAAAAAAAAAAAAGGATGGGGCTGACCACTCAGTATTGTACACCTTTGTAAGCAGAACACTCAAAAAAACAGGAACAATCCTAATAAGGTACTAGGACAGTAAAAAAAGTCGTGTTAGAGTCTCAATGGACACAGAAATATAAAGTCTAGGAATACCTGTAGATAGTTTTAAAAAATAAAAATACAGGATTTTGTAGTTAATCTTTTTAAAGATGAAGGAAGCTTGAGGAAGGTGTGTAGGTTGTGGCTGCCGAGTTATGGGGTGAAGGACAAAATGCATAAAGCTCTGAGAGAACCAAGACAAAGCACGTGGACAGTCTGTGCCAACAGGACGGCCCCAAGTCAAGTGGACGTTGTGTCCCACACTGTATTCACCTGCTGTCTGCTGCTTCAACTCTGGGAATGGACTTGCATTTGGTGGATGTTACTGGGCAGGAGGGGGAGGCACAGCATTAATATGTTGGGAAATACAAGTTCTACTTTAGCATCACTCACCTATGAGCTAATTAATGCTCTAGGAACACAGTTGTGGCAGAGCAGCCCTAGTCTTGAGTACAGATTCACGAGGGGCTAGAGCAAGCCACAAAGCCAGGATCTTGAGTGAGGTTGGTTCCATGTGTATAGATTTGGAAGCTTTGTACTGGTCTGAAGGGATAATGCATCACCTTGATGCTAATAGATCACAGTGAATAAGCTGTCTCTAGGCCAGTGAAAATCTGTCAGTCCGCAAAAGTCTGCGTATTTCAGACAAGTTGTTACAATCCTAATGAGCCCTGGCAACAATTAAAAATATTATGATCTAGCTGAGCGTTGGGGCCTTAAAAAGTGACCTGCTCTGCCAAATGACACTTACAGTTTGCTCAGCAACTGAAAAATAATTCAGTTCTTATTGAATTCAATTTATTCAACTGAGTAAGTTGAATAATCTTTTTTAACTCCTTTAGGCAGTGCTAACTTGCATATGCTGTGAAGCTGGTAAATTTGTGTGTGTGTTTTTAGCACCAAAGCGCAATGATTCAAATCACCATGTTATTTAGGATTCCCTAGAGAAACAGAAACAATAAAGTGTGCGTGTGTGTGTGTGTGTGTGTGTGTGTGTGTGTGTGAGAGAGAGAGAGAAAGAGAGAGAGAGAGAGAGAAATTTATTTTAAGGAGTTGGCTCATTGATTGTGGAGGCAGGTGATTCCCAGCTCTGCAGGGGGGTAGAACAGGAGGCTGGAGACCAGCAAAGAGTCAGTGTGGCCCCAGAGTGTGATGGCAGTCTGCTGGCAGAATGCTTTCTTCCTTGGCGGAGGTCAGTCTTTATCTTACTGTCTTTAGTTAATGGGGTGAGTCGTGCCCACATTATGAAGGGTAATGTACTTTACTTAGAGTCTACTGATTTAAATGCTACTCTGATTTACAAAATACCTTCATAGCAATATCTGGACATGTATAACGAATATTTGAGTACAGTAGCCTCACCAAGTGGACACATAAGATGAGCCACAGCCACTAAGAAACTTTTTCAGATATTCTCAGTTTTTGAGAGTACCTGTGTCTTGGGAATCAGTTTTGAAAAGATCAAAGAGCATTTTTTAAATGCTTCTAGGCTGTAAAATATGTACCAAAAAACTTTCAGTTATTTATCAGAATCTAGAAATATCCCTGTACATCTCTTGTACCCCCTTCCAAATGCTGAGAAACACTCCAAAACAACATACCACATTTCTGTGGCAACTTTAAAGTTACCCTCATTTTTCTATCAGCCAAGAAACGGCTTTCCCTCCATATATTTATGGCTCTGAGGTGGGCCCTGAAGAAATGAGCTTATTTTTCTTTTCTTTCTTTTTTTTTAAAGATTTATTCAGTCATTTTAGAGAGAGTGGGAGAGAGTGTATGTACGATCGAGGGGAGGGACAGGAAGGTGAGGGTGAGAAGTACACTGTGTGCTGTGTGGGGAGCCTGATGTGGGGCTCAATCCCAAGATTCTGAGATCCTGACCTGAGCTGACACTAAGAGTCAGACACTTTATCTCCTGAGCCACCCAGCTACCCCCAGATGGTCTTAGTTTTCAAGCTCGTCTCTACTCCTCCATCCTCACCCTGCAGTCCCACTCTTTAAAGATTTTATTTTATTTTTTTATTTATTTGACAGAGAGAGATCACAAGTAGGCAGAGAGGCAGGCAGTGAGAGAGGAGGAAGCAGGCTCCCTGTGGAGCAGAGAGCCCGATGCGGGGCTCGATCCCAGGACCCTGAGATCATGACCTGAGCTGAAGGCAGCGGCTTAATCCACTGAGCCACCCAGGTGCCCCAGGCCACTAGCTTTTGGGGTGGTTTCTTATACAGCAATAGTCAATCTAGACAGGTTGCTTGTTATTTATAGTCCCATGGTGTTTATCTCTGAGTGGTGAGATTATGGGGATTGTTCTAAGAATGCTTATCTCTAGTTTCCACTCTCCTTTAAAAATGGATTTAAGTTATTAGTGTATTAGAATAAAGAATGAACTAGAAAAAAGCACGTACTGATTATATCCTTTTCTTCGATTAAAATCCTTAATGGCTTCACATTGGTCCTCAGCATGAAGTTCAAACTCCTTACCATGGCTTCTAAGACCCCTGCAGTCCCACTCTTTATCTCAGTATCTTTAAGTCTGAACTGAGCAGCTGACAGAAGAGGCGTTTTTGATTGAAGCAGCCTTTGCCCTGTGGCAAGCTGTGCCAGCATTGCACACTGCAGCCCTTGCCTGAGCAAACCATCGCTTGCTTGCTCCCTTCTTTCTTCCTTTTCCTCCTTCTCCCTCATCCCCACTCTCCCTCCTGCAAATGCGTGGGAAAGACATTATGCCAAGAAGTCCAAAGGCTGAAATTTTAATGAGAAACAGTAGGAAAGTCCTTAGAGTAGGGACACAGTCTTTCTTTACCATTTCCAACTACTAGTTTTGTTCCTGAGTTGGTAGTTGCTACCAAGGATGCAATTTGAGAGGCATAGGGAAGCCTGGATGTATTCTACCAGATAGAGGTCTTAAAATTCAGCCATAAGAAAGCCAGTGGTTCCATGCTCATATTCTTAGAATGAGGCATTTTTAGTTCATCAGGAGACACTGCTTTTAAATCCCATCTTTTCTCAGGCATTGCTGTTCCAGGGCCTCAGACTGCAGCGTTGGCAGCACCTGGTAGTGGTTCTAGAACTGCAGACTCCTAAGCCCCATCATAAATCTGCAGAAGGACCTGTATTGTAACAAGGTCCTTTGGTGATTTGTGCATGTATTAGAGTCTGCCAGGGAAATGAGAAGTGACGGTATGGGACATGGCCACATTGGGTTGGGAGTTCAGTATGAAAAGATAGAAAAGATCCAGAAAGAGCATGAAGATGTAGAAGGTAGCAAAGGTGAACTTCATGTACTCCAGAATTCTGCTTTGAGTTGCCTCTGGTTGTCTAAAATCTGAGTTGTGAAGCATTCATGACTAAATTACCCTGAAGATAAGTAACCGATAGTTCACCAATGTGAATGTATTTGTGAATACAATTGTGAATGAATTTGTGAATGTATTCTTCAAAGACAGATAGGCATACAGCACAGTGCACAGAGCTTACCTGCACACACCTTGCTGAATCTTCCCCGACAGAACACTCCCATAATCAGCATCCAGATCAAGAAACAGAACAATTTACCACACCTGCAGAAGCCCTCAGTGCTCCCTTCCAATCCCTGTTGCCCTCACCACCAGGTTAGTCATTATCCTTTGCCTGTTGCTTTTGTTGTTGTTACTGTTTTTACTTACACAGAGGGGCTCAAACAGTGTATTTACCCTCCTGTCCGCAACCATATGTTCGTGAGCTTGGAGTTGTACATCTGTCATTTCCATTGCTGTAGTGTATCCCTCTGTGTGAAGATACAACAGTTGACCCATTTCACTACTAATGGTCATTTGGGAAATTTCTGCATTGTGGCTATTACTCCTATAATGAACAGCCTGTCACATGTCTTTTGGTAAATGTATGGACACATACAATGCATTGCCTTTAATAATTTCAAAATAATTTAAGATCTCCTTAGAAACTCACGGTCATGATCGTGAAGCTTTCATCTTGGGCTGTAGTATAGTGATACCCCATGTTTGCAAAGATGGTCATTTAGCTTGGATTTTGGGTTCTTGTATACATTTTCTGTTCTTTCTGTAAGGCTGCTAAGTTTTATTTCATTATTGTCAGTTCTTCCTTCCTTCCTGGGTACCTTGTCTGCCAAAGATACACAAAGCACATGATCCCATATTTTAGAAAATGTTTTCAAACCCCTACAGGATTATTCCTGTACCTACAGTTTATTCCTGTACTGAGCAGGGGTGTCTCAGAGGCTGCTTTTCATTCTTTCTTGCTTTTCAGCCTTTTTTTTTTTAATTTTTTATTTATTTCTTATTTCTTTATAAACATATAATGTATTTTTATCCCCAGGGGTACAGGTCTGTGAATCGCTAGGTTTAACACTTCACAGCACTCACCATAGCACATACCCTCCCCAATGTCCATAACCCCACTCCCCTTCTCCCAACCCTGTTTGTTTTGTGAGATTAAGAGTCACTTATGTTTTGTCTCCCTCCCAATCCCATCTCGTTTCATTTATTCTTCTCCTATCCCTCTAAGCCCCCATGTTGCATCTCCAGTTTTTCAGCCTTCTTTTGGATTCTTCTTGGTGCCAGATCTCCGAATTTTAGGTGGCTGGGGTACTGCTGCCATTTTGAAATCATTGTCATTATTTTTTTCAGTCTTAATAATTTTTATTCCTGTGTTAGCCCCTTTTCCCCTCTGCTCATTTTGAAAGTTCCTCAAAGTAGACATGATAGTTCTAAATTATCTCTGTAGAAATTATGCCACTTAGATAAGCACGAATACTCAGTTATATTATTATGAAACATGTGAGAAGTAGGTGTCTAGCCAAGAGTGGGCCTGGGATTATGCTTGGATGAACCCATGGGAGTCTGGCAAGGTGCGAGCTTGCACCTGTCTCATTGGCCTCCAACCCAGCAGATGGTCACTGAAATTATTTGTAATGCTTTTTTATGAGTCTTAAGGAAATGCTACAAAAACTATTCTAGGAGGTAAACAGATACTACAACTTTGTGGGTTCTCCTTGTCCATTCAAATGAATTATTATAATAACTCTATTACAGCTCCTTCTTTAGTACTTGGATTGAAAGCAGCCATTTGATATTTATTTCCATTTTGTCTCTGGGTTTTGGACCAGTTGCACTGCCCACAGGGGATGTTATCCACACAGATGAGAGCGGAGGTCAGTTCATGCCACAGGTAACTGGAATGGCAACTAGGGGGGAATAAAGGTTTGGGATGAAAAATATAAACTGAGATAAATGTAAATACACAGCGCATTGAAATTCCTTTTTTCCTTTTTCTTTTTTTTAGTATGATAAAGGGGTGAGTTAAGTTGATGACTCAATTAAGAGACCAGTTTTTCTTTTCTCAGCTCTCAGGAGGGGTTGAGGTCAGATTCCTTCAGGAGATAGTGTTTGCATGTCTGAAGGTAGTTTGCTCTTTTAGTGGGGGACAGCTCTGGGAACTCAAAAGTGGATTAGTTTTCAGGGCAACTGATCCTGGTATAAAGTGAGAAAGTCAGGTTTTAATAGGATTTTTGACTACCTTCTTTTTTTAAATTACATTCAAGAGAATCACCCTTCGGTTGTTGAGAAAATCAAATGAAAAAGTAATTAAACTTTCCTGCTGGGTGCTGGGGAAGCAATGAAGTGAACAGTTGATGAGCAATGAAGTGTAGCTCGGGAAGCTTCTCCCTTGTGGAAAATATGCCCTGGGTGCCAGCGAATGAGACCAGGGGTCTCTCAGAAGGTCTTAACTGTTGAAATGTCGAATTGATGATGTCAACAACATTTTACTTTCAAGCATTCTAGAAAATTTGTAAGGAAATCTCTATAGCTAATTTGACTTTAGTTTGGTCTTTTTGATCCAGCACTGCGTAAAACAGAGACTGGAAAGCCATTATCGATTTATCTTTATGTTTGACGGTTAGGTAGGAAGGAAGTTAGGTAAAAATCAATGATTCTTTAAAAAAAAGTAGATTAAAAATTCTTCGATATGCTTTTTGTGCAGGAACTCAACAAACACTACCATGTGTACAAATAGTTTTAATTTAAGTTAGTTCGAGGATGCCGTGGAAAACTCTCTCATTTAATTACATGATCTTTCAGAGCAAACTCTTGTAACCCTCAAGAGAGGTTTTTAAGAAGCCCAGAGCAGGCTGGTATGATCTACAATAGTATCATCCATACTGCAGCGTAAGGTCAAGATTCAGCTGTTGAAGAAAATGTGACTATAGCTTAGGCACCAAACAGTTATCTTTCCACGATATCTGTAATAATTTAGCATTAAATGCCAACCAATCAATAATTAGTAGTAGGTTTTTTCAATACCTATTATATACAAATTCAAAAAAATAGGTTTGCTGCAGAGTGAAGAGGTAGGTTGCACTAATATCCCAGAATATGCTAATTTTAGTAGAGAAAAATATGCTCTTTACTGGTACTCATGATTCTGTGCGATATTAAGAAGTCTTTTGGAGATTTTTTTAAAAAGACAGGCAAATCCTTATCTTTTATAAAGGATGATTATGGGTTGTCTGCGTAGCACAATATTTTAAATCTGTTTTGACCTACATAAAATCCTGCAATTTAATTTGTGCTTTGAGGACTCACATGTATATCATAATGTTTAGAAACTTAAACGTACATATTCCTCTGTTACAAATGCATCCTTCTTTATTATTGAGGAAATATATTCAGGATTCACAACATTAGTTCAACCATTCAGCTGGAGTTCCGATTTCAGCAACCTCAGTGAACACTCTGGCCGGTAGAGTTCAGATGTGCTTTCTGGAATGCCCTGCTTTCTCAGTGTTCAGAAGGGGATTGGCCCCTTTCAGCTTGGCTGTCAAATTTCCCACAGTTAGTCTTGTCCCCGACCCTGATCAACAAAGTTCATCTGCTTCGTCCTCGCTATGGCCTTCCTTGGCCAGCCTCAGATCCAGCATAGAGCTCCACCCTCTCTGTTTCAGCTCCCACCGAGTCCTCCTTCCCCAGGCTCTGTCCTCCTTCATTTATGCAGGATCTTGTCAGGTCAGATCTCTAGTGCTGCAAGGGATATGGAGGCTGATAGGTCACTGGGAAGGTAAGCATCCGCAGAACACTCAGTACACAGAGCTTCAGATTTGTTGTGGCAGGAGATCTGAAGGGGAAGATTTCTTCTGGTTGGAATAGTCAGGGCAGGCTTCATGGAGGAGGCAGCTTTGGGGAGAGCCTTGACTGATGTGTAGGGTTTGGTTTCTGGACAGGAAACACAAAAGGCTGTGGTTTTGATTAGAGACCGGTATTGAATTGTAATTCATCCAGGAGGGGGTGAAGGTGTTTCCCATCATGTATTTGTTCTGAACAATGTCTTCTTTTTTGAAAATTTATGTATTACTTGTTGGGCACTGTGCAAACTATTGGGGGACAGTGAACACCTAAGAGTGCTTAGAATATGAGGAGGTTGAAGGAAGTGATATAGGAAGTAGAGTGGTTGTAAAATTGATCCCCCAACCCAGAATTTTCTGGCAAATAAAATGAGAGGAATTAATATATTTAAAATTATGTAACCTTATTGGAATATTGTTTTATTGTCTGACAAATTATGTTTTTATTTTACGTGTGATTCTCTGACATAGTTCTATCAAAAATGTTAAAAGAGTTATTTCTAAAATGCATACACATTTTATATACATTAAGGCAAAGAAAATGTTGTGACCAGTTATTGAAGATTAAAAAAATTGTGTAAGTGGAATAGTTACTTTTGGAAAATACTCAGGTACTTTAATTGGTTTCTTATCTTGTACTTTCCTGAAGAATATGCCTTTTTTTTCATTGTGGTCTTTATGCTTTTTCTGCCCCATCAAATTGCTTGTAATGTTCTTTAGAAAATTTTGATTATTAAATTTGAAATTATTGACATTGAGCAATTGACTCTTCTCTGCAGGTCATCATGTTTTTAATGGAGAAAACATTCCCTGTCCAAGTGCTGACATAAAATCATAGAGAAACACTGCAATAAGCCTAGAGCAAATTCTGATAAATGGAGGATATTCTCAACTTAGTTTTGGTATAGAGAAGTGTTGATACTTACGTATGTGAATGAATATTTCTGCCCTTTATGGTCACAAGCTCTGTGTTTTCTGCCTCCCTTTGAAGAGCTTTCTTTGACAAACACTTTGACAGATTTCTTTCTTAAGTTTTGCAAGATAAGACTTGTAGGATAAGTTTGTTTCCGTTTA
This sequence comes from Meles meles, assembly GCF_922984935.1. Lineage (NCBI taxonomy): Eukaryota > Metazoa > Chordata > Mammalia > Carnivora > Mustelidae > Meles > Meles meles. The sequence goes on from NC_060076.1 coordinate 73,487,947, forward strand.
TGACTTTTATGAATGTTTTCCCATATTGAGATGCTTCAAAATTGTAGGCCTTTTCATTTCATTTTAGTTCAGAGCATAAATGTAATCAAATACAAATAGGAAGTTGAGATATTCCAAATCATAATTATGGAATTTGGGGATTGAATTTGTACAACATTTGAGCTCTCATTTCATCTGTTTAGTTCATCAGTGCCTTCCTGTTTTCAAGCTTATTTTTCAATTAATTCCAATCTGCTAACAGCTTCAAAAGCTAAAGACAGTTTTTATAAATTTGATAAAAGTTTTCCAACAGATTTTGAGCAAAATGTAATGCCAACTTAGGGGCAGATTTACAGCAAACATAGGACGATTTGCTAAGTAGTTCTTCAAAGGTACAAATGTTTCCAAAACCTGAATGTGATAAGTCACAGAGAAAAAGTAACCACCACAAAAATGTTTAGATGCTGTAATTATATGTGTGAATATATTTGAAATTCTGATAGCAACAGCTTCTCTTTCAGTTGGTAGAATATCAAAGCCTGTCTGGATGCCATCAAATGCACCAGCACCATTTCCACATGTAGTTTTACTTCATAGATGGCTTAATTTAGTAAAAATTATGATAATTTTTAACCACAGTGCTTTACTTTTATATTTCACAAAATTTATAGTAACATTTGTGATAAGTTTTATCTTCCACAGAATGAATTTCTAAAAGCTTTACTGGGATGCCATTAAGTGGATGGCAAAAAAGAAATCAAACCATTACTGGAATTAACTCAACCGATTTTCTTTTTGAGGCATTGATCAGAATGATAACAAACTCGTCTCATTTACCTCTGCAAAGTTCTTTTTTGGCTAATGGAGGCATGTAAGCACCTGTCACTTCACATGTGTGTTTGTACAAGGAAACTTGGAAGTGAAAATGCACGGAACCAATACAGAAGCATCGTCTTTTGATTGAAGGGAAAGGTCCTACTTTATATGCTCTCATTCTGCAGCTGCATGAGTGACCATGTAGACCCTGAACAGTTTTCCTAAAAGACAGATGCTGTGCTTTTTCAGGAAATTTGTTGTCTTCTGGTTTTTGTGGTTAATGGTATCATTCTGGTCCACCATGGTGGAGGCTAAATGTTGACAAACTTAAAAAAAAAAACATTTTGTTTGGAATATTTTTAGATTTACAGAAAAATTGTGAAGCCATTACAGAGTTCCCCTATTATGTGTACCTGCTTTCCCCCATGATTAGCATCTTGTATTGGTGCTGTACACTTGTCACAATCAGTGAACTGATACTGGTACATTAGTATTAATTTAAGTCCATAGTTTATTAATATTTCCTAAGTTTCCCCCTAATGTCCTTTTTGTGCCCCAGCATCCTGTCCAGGACACCACATTCCATTCATGTGTCATGTGTCCTTGGGCTCCCCTCGGCAGTGACCGCTGACAAACATTTTGAGCAAGTTACACATTTATCACCATCATTCTTGTAGAGAGGAAATTTGGTTCTTAACTTTTTTATTAATCATACACCTTTGTTGTTCCTTGAGCTCATGGTTTCCAGAAGGGTTTATTGCAAAATAGTAAAGCATCATCATTCAACAAAATAACTAGTTACATACATTTAAATTGTACTAACCTGGTTAAATTCCAGTAGCAGGAGCATTCCAGATACTTCCTATTGCTGTGTGGGAGGATGGTCCGACTTCTGTTTTCTGTACCCTGTGCCTCTGATTTCCTTAGTTCCCACTGATTTGGCCAAACAGCCACCTGGCAGAGAGTAGCACAATGAACTGGTCACCCAGGCGGCCAGCAGTGCAGCCGTCCCCAGGCTTTCTCCCTCACCCTCTGAGACCTGTGGACTTATCGGTCTCCAGCTTCTCTTATCCAATTCTAATTTGTTTTATCAGTGAGTATTCTATTCCTGGCTCCTGAAAGAAAAAGCCTTGTTATGCTGTGTCTGAAAAGGGTCAGGAAAGGAGAGATGGGTTTATCACTGGTTGTCTTCCCATTTAGCCACGTGTTCATGAGAAGTTTCGCCACCACAAGGGTGTGTCACACATTCCCGGGTAAAAGCTGGAGGTAAAAGGTGCAAATCCACCAGCTTCCCTTGGCTTATTGTAATGCAGCTGTCGATAACTTTAATGCATAGTTAGTATGGAGTTCAATAACAGTTAACAGTTATGTACTCTAAATATAACTTTTTCCTGAGCATTTATCCAGAATTTTCCTTTTTTTTTTTTTTTTTTTTTTTTTTTTAAGTCAAAGTGGACAGAATACGGGACAACAGTATGAGATTGTCCTGGGTAAACCCAGGAAGGAGACAGATGTCATCAAAAGAAAAATTTTGTGCAGGAACTGATGTGGCAGTCTTTTATTTCCTTCCCAACTCCTATCTTTCTTACCAAAACAGAAATTTTCTGTGTAAATACACCAACTTGCCCTAACATTACTAGATTATGCCTACATTTAACTTGACTCCAGGTAAAGTGATAGAAGAGAAATACTGGGAGAATGAATGTGCTTTGTCAGTAGTCTTAAGTAAAGAAGTACCTATTCTCACGTGTGTGTGTGTACACATCCAGATCACACTGACAGTGTGGTGTCCATATATAAATATAAATTGATGTGCACGTAAGGGCAGGATGTGACTAAAGCCCTGTTTCCTTGTATATAGAGAGCTAGGCCTGCACTTCCCCATCCTCATTACTGTGTTCAGGGCCTGCTTTATGTTAACAGACTATAACAGGGATCTAAGGAGGACCCATTGGGCCCTTGGCCTGTTTGTGTAAATAATGTTTGATTGGAGCACAGTTAAGCTTATTCATTTGTGTGTTGTCTGTGTTTGTTTTCATGCTACAGTGGCAGGGTTGAGTATTTGCAACAGAAATTGTAAATATTTTCTGACTGGTGCTTTACTGAAGACTTTTACTGACCCCTTGTTTTGGAGTACTTGGAACCAATTCCAATATGTGGGTGTGACCTCCCACCAAAAGCAGTCCTTGGACACCAGTAAGGTGTTCAAGAATTCAGCTCAATTCTGACACTGTCTACTTGGAGAGAGCATCAGATTCCATAGGTCCCACATCACTGCCCCATCCCCCAGTTCAGACACCAGTCACGAGCCCCAGGCTGTTATGTGTGCTTCCAACTGACTGGAGGTTCCAACAATCTCCTCCTTAAGTTCAGTTAATTCACTAGAGAGGCTCACAGAACTCAGGGAGACATCTACTTACATTTACCACTTTATTAAAGGGTAAGGCCAAGTATGGACCAATAGCCATATGAAGAGATACACAGAATGAGGTCCTGACCAGAGGAGTTTCTGTCCTCATGGAGTCTGGGGCCTGGCTCAGCGGCACATGAAGTGTTCTGGTTTCCCAACTATGGAAACTCTCCCAAAAGGGCCAAAAAGATATTCTCTTGGGTTTTATATGGAGGGTTCATTATGTAGTCATGATAAGCTACGTTGTTGGCCATTGGCTGATTCAACCTCCAGCCCCTCTTCTCTTCCTGAAGGTCAGGGTGTGGAGTAGGGGACTGAAAGTTTCAACCTTTAATCACACAGTTGGTCCTCCTGGCAACTATCCACCTCTTTGTGGGGGGGGGGGGTGTCTAAAAATCACCTTCATTAATAATGGGAGTCCCATTTCACACTTACGGCTTTAAAAGTTTTCAGGAATTGTGGATGAAGACCAAATATGTCTAAGAAATGCATTTTAGGTCATCTGAATGACAAAATATATATGTTTTATAAATCATGCTATCATACCCTTGGACTGTGAGCTTCAAGTACTGACCTCAGCCATGACCCAATTTTCATTTCTCAGTTTTCCCTGCACTGGCTCCCATATGACAACATTTCTGTCCATGAAGTTTCCACACAACGCTGCTTTCTCCCTTTTGGCTCTTTCCCCAAAACACAACCCAAAGAGACACAGGAGATAAACACCGACATCTTTCTAACTCATTAGGGCAGAGGAGTCAAGAGAAATAACAGATCATGATGATGGCCAACATTTATCAGTTCCCTACAGTGTGCCTGGATTATGTGTGCTTCGGTCTGGGTGAATTATGTTATGTGGAAGCTTCCATCACTTTCCTCACTTTATGTCTGAGGAAACTGGAGCGCAGGAGGCTAAGTGTTTTGCCCTGGTTGGCAAAGCCAGGATGTGAGGAGGAAGCATTTGATCTAGCCAACCATTACACTTCCCCCAGGCATTATTCGAATACTCATGACTGAAGCAGCCCTCAGCGGTGATCAGGGTGCCCTCCCCAAACCTTTAGTGCCATGCCTCTTGCTGTTTCTGTCTTCCTCCCTCCATTGGCGAACTCCCAGTAACTAAATGCCAGTGATTTCAAATAGGAAGCAATTTGCAATTTGAAACATTTCTAGACTTTGAATCATCTCCCAGGGAGTTTCCATTTTAAAATCTTGGCAGGAATGCTACCCATCTAAGTACTTCGGGAAGTAAAATACGTCTCAACGCCATGGGAATCCCGAAAGAATTTTACCTGTGGGAGATGTATTTGGACAGGGGGCCTGGGTGCGGCACTGGTGGTTGAACACCTGGGCTGGACCATCTTCTGAGCAGCAGCAGAGCAGAGCCAAGAGAGGCCCGGGCCGCTGGACTAGCTTGTCTCTCTGTGGGATGGTGGAACCAAGCTGAAGAGACCACTATTTTCTCTAGAAGGGAGAGTTGGATAATTGCTTTGTGACTGAGTTAATGAGAAGCGAGAGCTTTTGTGAGACCACAGACCAGAATCACTTCCAGTTAGAGGCGGCTGGCGTCAGGCCAATGGTGGTCAGAGAGGCACACACAGCACACCGTGTCTGGAAGGAAAGACATGGACTTTACAAAGAGAGCTACTGCCGCCCTGTTCTAGGTGCAGAGTTAGATTTAGTTGTTGGTATTTATTTTCCAGTTAGTTGGGGTTTGTTCTGAAAGTATGTGTACTATGTAATAAAAGTATGTTTTGAAGTCAGTAATTTTTATCTAACTTGTGCGGGAGTAAAAGAAAAAGCCTTTCCACTTACTGACAAATGACAGTACAGTTGTTTCAGGGCATCTAGAAAGATCAGCTGGTGTCACCTGAGTAGGAATATACCCATTTTTCTTACTGCAAAAGAGAAGTAAACTGTCAGATTTAAAAAAGAAAAGAAAAAGATTTATTTTTATGGTAGTTTTAGGTTTGTAGAAGAATTAAGAGGAAAGTACAGAGATTTCCCATATATACCCTGCCCCCTCACCTTCACAGCCTCCCCCATCATCAGCAAACCCTTATCAGAATCATATATTTGTTATAATTGATAAAACTACATTTACACATTATAACCATCCAAATTCCTTATTTTACGTTAGGGTTCACTCATGTACATTATATGGGTTTAGGCAAAGGTACAGTGATACATACCCATTATCATATTATCTTACAGAGTACTTTCATTGCCCTAAAAATCCTCTGTGTTTCACCTATTCATCCTATCCCCTCCCCTCCAATCCCTAGCAACCACTGATCTCTTACTGTCCCCAGGTTGTGCATTTTCTAGAATGTCATAGAGTTGGAATTATGTAGTATGTAATCTTTTCAGATTGGTTTCTTTTGCAGAGTAATATGCATTTAAAGTTCATCTATATCTTCTCATGGCTTAGTAGTTCATTTTTCAAGTGTTGGTTAATATTTCCTCATCTGGATGTACCATAGTTTATCCACTCACCCCACTGAAGAACATCTTGGTTTCTGCCCAGTTTTGGCGGTTATGACCAAAGTGGCCTACCTGTTCATATGCAAGTTTTTGTGCTAACATAAGTTTTCAACTCCTTTGGATAAACACCAAGAAGCACTGATTGCTGGACTGTGTGGTTAAGAGCGAGTTTGGTCTCTTAAGAAATTGTCACGCTGTCCTCCCAAGTGACTACCATTTTGCATTCCTGACAGCAATGAATGAGAATTCCTGTTGCTCCACATCCTGACCAGCATTTGATGTTGCCATGTTCTGGAATTTGGCCATTATAATAGATATTAATTTTCATTTCCCTGATGCCATATAATGTGGAGCATTTTTTCGTATGCTTGTCATCTGTACATCTTCTTTGGTGAAGTGTCCGTTAAGGTCTTTGACCCATTTTTTTAACCAGGTTGTTTGTTATTGTTGAGTTTTAAGGATTTGGGGGGGGTATATTTTAGATGACAGTTGTGTCTTTTACAGATGTTTCCTCCAGTCTATGGCTTATTCTCTCATTTTCTTGCCATTGTCTTTCAAAGAACAGTTTTTAATTTTAGTGAAGTCTAGCTTATCAGTTCTTTTTCTCATGGATTATGCTTTTGGTGTTGTATCTAAGAAGTTATCACCATACCCATGGTCATCTAGGTTTTCTCCTTATCTTCTAGAAGTTTTATAGTTTTGCATTTTATGTTTAGGTCTATGATCCATTTTGACTTCATTTTGGTGAATGATTTAATGTTTGTGTCTATATTTGTTTTTTTTTTCAAGAGGAAGCCCAGTTGTTCTAGCACCACTTGTTGAAAAGACTATCTTTGCTCCTGTATTACCTTTGCTCCTTTGTCAAAAAACTGTTGACTGTATTCAGGCAGGTCTCTTTATGGGCTCTCTGTTCTGTTCAGGTGATCTGTTGGTATGATCAGATTCTAATTGTCTATAATTTTACATATTCTGTAACAAAGAAAAGTCGAAGTTCATGAAATCTTCTGAAGTTGTACATTTCTGGATTCAGTGACACTGGACTTAGCTTTAGTTTTTTCCCCCACAGACTTGTTGCAAAATCCTGTGCTCATTTTTCTGCTTCAGCCAAAAGTTTCTGAAGATGCGAGTAGTTAAGATGCAGACTTGATCAACTCATTGCTTCCATGTAACACTTCCAGTGGCCTCCCACCCTCTCAGTAACTGTCTCCTCCCATGTCTTTGCTGTGCCTTCTGGCTCCTGCTGACTTCTCACCCCAGGTCCATGTTTGATGCTGTTGCCGCCTCCCCTGCTCCTGGCTGTCCAGCCCCACCAGCTTCTCCTGGTTACAGGAGCGGCTGCCTTACCCGCGCCGCCCCCCCCCACCATCCTGCCCCTTCAGCCCGTGGTTATTGGTGCCTGGGATTGGCCACCACCCCCTCAACCCTTTCCCACTGGCTGCCTAATTGACATCTACTCATCCCTCAGGCTATCCTCCAAATGCTGGTCATGTTCCCCTGTCTATACTGCCAGAATATCTTGTACTTAATTTTCATGGTGGGTATAATGGGGGAAAGGAACCCAGTCTGTTTCTTAACATTTTACTTCCAGGATCTAGCATCCATGCCTTAGGTGGCATGGATGTTTTAATTTCCTGCACTCAGATGGTGGGGTCATAATGTCAGTTTTCTTATGCCAGACACTGGTGTAGGATGATGCAGATATTGGTACTTTATACTGTTAGCTTTTGTTCGTAGAAAACTGTCTTGAGTTTTAGATCTAATTGACTTATGTTTGAATGACTACGTTAGCCCCCTATTTTAATGCTTAACGCAGCGAGACTCGGGATCTAAGAGACAGTTTTCGTAATGATCTTATTGGGTCACCATGCTCCTTAGCATTGTCTGTGCTCGACTATTGCCCAGAGGTGTCTGTAGAGCTGAGGTGTCCAGGCATTCTCAGCACTACTCCAGTGTATACACATCGATGTAGCTCTATCTGTATATAGTAAATGTCAATCCTGTGAAAATATGTCACCCTTTTATAATTTGTACACATCCTAAGTGGACCTGTTTTTCTTCTAAGTTCATGTAATAGCCTTTTCAGCCTCAGTGGGAATATTTGTGACTTAAAATGCTTATTTCCCCCGGACCATTGTAAAATTCTAAGTTGTGAATTGTTCATCGGTAATTACCCACCCCCACTGTCTTACTGTCTTTATTTTTTTTTTAACAAATCATCTTGTAGTTTATCAATTGAGATGCATAGGCTCAGATTTTTTTAATTTAATTTTTTTATTTAAATGCAGTTAATTAACACATAATGTATTATTGTTTCAGAGGTACAGGGCTGTGATTCATCAGTCTTATATAACACCCAGTGCTCATTACATCACATGTCCTCCTTAATGTCCATTACCCTGTTACCCCAGCCCTCCATCCCCTTCCCTCCAGCAGCCCTCAGTTTGTTTTCTGTGATTAAGAGTCTCTTATGGTTTTTCCCCCTCTCTGGTTTTATCTTTTATTTTTTCTTCTCTTCCCCTATGACCCTGTTTTTTTTTTTTTCTTAAATTCCACATAGGAGTGAGATCATATGATTTCTTTCTCTTCTTCATTGTCTTCATTCTCTTCTTCATTGTCTTTCTCTGATTGACTTATTTCACTAGCACAATACCCTCTAGTCCCATCCACATTGTTGCAAATGGAAAGATGTCTTTCCTTTTTTTTTTTTTGATGGCTGCGTAATATTATAGGCCCAGGTTTTAAATGTCTAAATCTAATTGGTAATTCAGGGTGTGTTTTTCTCTGATCTGTATTTCTCTGATGTCTTTCTCTGCCTTTCATTCACTCTCTTCCTTCAGACATAAATTAGATTATGTTTAGTATTAGAGACTTTCTTGGCACAGAAGGGTAGAGAATGTGTGTTGTCTTGATTGACTAAAACCTATGGCTTGACCCTTAATTTTTACCTAGTGTTTGTCAAATGCACCTGTAAGCCGCTCTGGGTGGCATTTGTAATCAAATGTAACTGCGTGAGATGAGGCCCCAGACTCAGTGAATCAAAAGCGTTTTGGTCCTTGTCACCACAAGGCACGATTCTCAGTCCTCACATGTGCCACCTGGGGTCAGGCCAGAAGGAAACAGAGCTGTGTGTGAGGCACTGTGCATTCTCTGCTTGCTTAACCTTTGATGTGGGGAGCAAGGACACCGGGGGAGGCCGTGCCTGTGGCACTCTTAGGAGCAGAACAAAGATTGTCTTGGCACCAAGTCTGTTGAGCAGAAGGACCCACATGTGTTTGGCTACTTGGGTAAGGCATAGCATTTAAAGCTCACAGAGAGGGACCAGGTATCATCTCTTGCAGCAGTAAGGTGGTTTTTTAAAATTTTTGTTTTGTTTTCTCCGTCAGATGTCAGAATAGCTAAGTATGTTCTGTTGGCTGTCTCTTGGCATAATCCATATGGTTCTCTAGGTTCATGGAAACAGACCAAATGAAATACACAGATATATGGGGGCTGGGGAGAGTGGGAGGGGGTCTTATGTCTGCAATAGTGCTTTCCAACCATATAGCTGTAGGTAAACCAAATTTTATAAGATTACCTCATTTTAATCCTCATCATGCAGTCATTATTTAAAGGAGACCCTTTGTAATGTGGACAATCCTTGCAGCAATAATGCATAACCTCCTCCAAAGCAATTTTTAAAAAATCTTGTTATGTTAAAGTTTCTTAAGTGGAAACATGCCCTTGGGGCCCCTAAGACCAGTTCAGTATTTAGTTTCAGCACAAAGGGCTAGTTCTTCCATGGGAAGCTAGACTCTGGAGCCAGATGGGCTGAGCTGGAATCCTGACTCTGCTACCAGGATAGTATTTAGCTGTCTCTGCCTCAGTTTCCTCTTTGGTAAACAGGATGCTGGTGATAACTTCTTTGTAGGGTTGCCGTGAGGATTAAGTGACTAGTGCATGTAACTTCTGGATCACTGCCTGGACTACATATGTAAGGTGCCTAGTAAGTGTCTGCCTCAGTATAGGATGCTTCTGAGTAGTCTTTTGTTCCCTGAGAGAGAGTCGGTGGTGGTGCTAAAGATTTACCTTGGTCATCGAAGCTTTTACGTAGTTAAGAAGCTATCCAGGAAAAAGATGAGGAAGTAATTTAATCTGGAAGAGGATAACTAAAAAAAAAAACCCAAAAACAAAATAGGAAACTATTATGCCAACATTTTCTTAAGTTCAAACTGACTGTAACAAAGAAGTTCCAAGTCCTAGTGGCTTTACAAAATACAAACATTTCTCTCTTGTATATCATTCAGGTTGAGGCGGTCAGACAGCCCTGCTGAGCACTTAAGCTCAGTGTGGTGATTCAGGAAGCCAAGCATGTTCTCTCGCATGGCTTTGCCATATTGGAACTCTTCACTTCAGCTGTGGGGATGAGGAAGAGAGATGGAGGGAGGTAGAGAAGGAGCGGGAAGGGGGTTGGAGGGAGAGATGCTGAGAGAGAGAGAAAGAGGGAGAATATGAATGAATAGAAGCTTAGAATATAATGAAGCTTTTAGGGAACAAGTGTGGAAGTGGCCAACATACCATTTCTCTTCCTGTTCCATTTACCAGAACTAGTCACATGACCCTCATCTACCTGCCTGGTGTTCTGGGAAGTGTGCCTGTAATAGGAAGCAGGATAGATGAGTATTCATGTAGTCTATAGCACAATGATTAACCATAATCACATATTTCTGCTAAAATATCTGGCAGATACTTTTCATAATACCATTTCTGAAACTCTATAATCTCAAGACCAGCAAAAGTTTTATAAATTATTGTGTTTCTTTCTTATTTTTGAAATTTGCAGAAAGTCCTGAAATCTGGTGACCTCTACTTGTGAACATTTTATTGGGCTCTTAGTCAAGAAGCAAGGACTCTAGGTGACAGTATCTTAATAGCCATCTCTGACAGGCAGGTTCCTATTAAGGAGAAAGTTTTTATGTTTTGTATCTTGCTAGTGATCAGTAACTGACAAAAGGCAAGAAGTTAATAATCCTGTTATGCATTGAAATTGCATGGGAAAGTCCAAGAGCATTTTTGTTTTGTTTTGTTCACTGCTCCAGTAAATACAGCTCACTATTGCAACTAGTGTTTGTATTCAGCTCTGATGGGAAGGATGATGGCCACATCCTGCATCTTATATCAAATAAAGTGCCTTAATCCTGCAGCTTTATTAATAATATTTCACTTGAGCAGTTCTTTTCAATCATAATTGGCCTCTGCACAGACAGAGAAGTTTATTTATAAGCGTAAACCTGGGGGAGTTTATAGCTCACGGACACATCTTGAGGCCATGCTTAACTAAGCCTCTAGGTTAATATACACCTCATATTTTTCAGGGGTTTGTAGTTCTGTGAATTAATTTTGGATCCCATTTCTTCTGCCACGGCTCAGATGCTTTAACACAATTGGGAAGCAAAATAACGTTCTGGCGAATCATGTGGTCTTTGGCTTCAGACAGGGGGTGGAATCCCAGCTCTGCCACTAAGTCACTCGGGGACGTTGGACCTTTTGTTGTTTGCTGTGGTTGCCTACGAATTTCTAGTTACAAATACCAGACTGGTGGCTTAAACAGCTGAAATTTATTTTCATACAGTTCTGGAGGCTAGAAGTCTCAGATCAAGGTGCCTGTAGGGTTTGTTCTTGATGAGGTCTATCTCCTTGGCTTTTGCATGGCCACCTTCCTGTGTCTTCACAGAGTCTTCTCTCTGTACCCGTAGGGTATCAGCCACTGAACTTGAATCAGGAGCACTGCTAGCCCCACTGACTCACTCCTTTGTCCTCCAGCAGTTGAGCTGCCCAGTTTTTCTTTTGAAACGACTCTGGAATATCTGTCTTTTAATAAAAGTTAGTAATGACAGCTAGGATTGTCACATATAAATACATGTGAATTTATATGAAGTAATTTTTAACTGACCATAAAATAACAGGTACATTCACTCTTATGATCATGAAGGTTGAAATATGTCTTATCAGTGATTAGTGGAACATGTTATTCATCAGTTTAATTGTTACTTTTTTTTCCTGTACCTCTTATTACCTTTCTTTTTTCAAGTTCTATTTCTCTTTCTACTTATTTATTTATTCATTCATTCATTCATTCAAGTGGGGTCCATGCCCAGTGTGGGGCTTGAACGTATGATCTTGAGATCAAGAGTCGCATGCTGTACCAGCTGAGCCAATCAGATGTCCCCATGTACCTTTCTGTTAAAAAAAGTACCTGCAAGGGGTGCCTGGATGCCTCAGTCGTTAAGCGTCTGCCTTTGGCTCGGGTGGTGATTCCAAGGTCCTGGGATTGGGCACTGCATCGGGCTCTCTGCTTAGCGGGAATTCTGCTTCTCCCCCTCCCACCTTCCTGCTCCTTTCCCCCCCCCTCACTGTGTCTCTGTCTGTCAAATAAATAAATAAAATCTTTAAAAAAAAATACCTACAGTAATAAAAAAAAAAATGCCCCTTCCTGTCAATCCCTCTCTATGCCTTTCTCTTCCCTCACCAGTCTATATCTTCTAACACTAAATCATGACTGGGAAACCTAAATATAGAGAGTTTTTATTTATCAGTCATACCTCAATACATCTAGGAAATAATAAACTTGCTGTTCCATTTAAAAAATACGGAGAGGGCACCTGGGTTGTTCAGTGGGTTAAAGCCTCTGCCTTCAGTTTAGGTCATGATCTCAGGGTCCTGGGATCGAGCCCCACATTGGGCTCTTTGCTCAGCGGGGAGCCTGCTTCCCTCTCTCTCTCTGCCTGCCTCTCTGCCTGCTTGTGATCTCTTCCTCTCGCTCTGTCAGATAAATAAATAAATTCTTAAAAAAAAAAAAAGTAGTGCGGAGAGTAGTGCCACAGCATCACTGCCTGCCTGCTCTTCTTTCCTTTCTGGTCCTTCTATTATTGTTGTGTTTTTTTTTTTTGGTTCTTATATGTCTCATTCCTGAAGCTTTTCTAAAAATTTACCTTTTTATTTTTTACTTTGTTTAATTTAGCTTTTAATTTAATTTAATTTTATTTATTTATTTATTTTTTTTGGCAGAAAAGAGCAAGTTAGTACCTTGTATCTAAACATCAACCTTGTGGAGCCAAGACTAATTCAGTCGTACGAGCATGTTATAAGGAACTTTATCCGTGAGATCAAACTACAGAGCACAGAAATGGAAAACCTGGCCATTGCAGTGAAGAGGTATTGAAGTCCTTCCTGTCTTTCTTCCTCTTCTTCTTCTTCTTTTTTGGTAAAGTTTTCTTTACTTGTTTGACAGAGAGAGAGACAGCTAGAGAGGGAACACAAGAAGGAGTGGAAGAAGGAGAAGCAGGCTTCCCGCTGAGCAGGGAGCCTGACATGGGGCTCAACCCCAGGACCTTGGAATCATGAACTGAGCTGAAGGCAGACACTTAACCGACTGAGCCACACAGGCACCCCTCTTCTTCTTTTTTTTTTTAATAGAGAGAGATAGAATGTGAGTGGGGGTGTTGCAGAGGGGTAGAGAGAGAAAGAATCTTAAGCAGACTCATATGCAGATATAGAGTCCAACACAGGGCTCGAGTTGATGACCCTGAGATCATGAGCTGCACCAAAATGCCAAGTTAGATGCTTAACGGACTGAGCCACCCAGGTGCCCCAAAGCCATTCCTTTCTGAGTGGTATGGGGAGGTCCTTTAACTGGCTCTGTGTCCAGGAGGCATGTGGACTGAACTGCACGATCCCATTATGATGTGGGTGGACTTCCTGAACCTCGAGCATCAGGAGCTTCCTAAGCTGGGCCAGCATGTAGGCTGAGTCGGGCAGGACGCTGTAAGAACAGCCAGCAGTCCATCAGTAGGTCACCGTGATCCTATTCTATAAACTTTTCAAGACCAATGATTCCGTACAGAACCATTCTGACAGGTTTGTTACTGTATATCCATCCTCTTGAAGCCTACCGGAAATGTCTCATCTGGAGATGCAGTCAGGACAGCCCTTGAAGCCTAGCCTGGTCATGGGTTGGTGTGTGACTTTGGGCAGGTTCCTGCGTCTGCAGAATGAGACTGTAAATGTCCACATTCTCAGGGTGTGGAGGGCCAGGAGATGATGTCCTGGGTGGAGCTCCCCGCCCCAGGCTGACCACATAGTGGGTGCTCAGTGGTGGGATTCTTCCTGTCTCCGGCCCTCCTCACCCAGCCTGAACTGGAAGACAGAAAGCTGTAAGCCCATACTGTCCTATGGCTTACAGCTTTCTGTAAGCTGTAGCTGGTTTACATAGGATATCTTACTGGTCTGACCAGCAGCCCAGGGCAGAGGAAGGGATTATATGTGTTACAGTCCAAACATCAGCCTCTTTGTTCCCCAGAAGGACTGCAGTGCTCTGGCTTTAGGGGGAAAGAGAGCATTTTTGTTTCTTGTAATTCCTGGCTGTTCTGCCCCCTAGTGGCTTCTCGTGGTGGCCATTTCACCAGTGTCTCTGAATGTGAGGCGCATCCTGCTTGCCTCTGCCCAGAACTTGTAAAGGCCCCTTTGATATGATGTACCCCACCTGCAAGGGGCAGGAGAGGGTATGCCTCGGTCTCTTTATTCTTTCCTTCCACATGATGATCAAGCTATCTAGTTAACCTTTTGGAGTTTAAGTGAAGGGAATTAAAGTATAGGAGTGCTTTCAAACACTGATGCTACATAGGACTTTTTATAGTTCTGGAGTCATGTGAGAGAGTAGAGGTATCATGAACATTTCTGTTCCTGACTCTGAAATTTTCTCTCAAATTTGTCTTCTAGGGGTTTTAAGTAGGAGAGTTGGGCGGTCCTATGAACTCCAAATTCTGTAAACTAGGGGTGATTCACAGACCCAATTATTGAGTTTTTAGAGTGTCCAGGAATACCTGTTAAAACAAACTTCCATGCACACACATGTGCTCACACACACACGAATTTATATGTGACCTTTAAGGATAGTACCATATAAACCCACAAGGGAAAAAAGAATGTCATTCTTCATGTTCTCATCATGAGATGTCCCTCTGCAAAGGGAATGTCTTACCTGTGATGAGCTGTGTTCCTGCTTCTCTCCTCCCTGCTTCTCAGCTGTTGGAGTGGGAGCCAAAGTCAGGCTCTGTCCCAACTACCAGAGACCTCACTGAAGTGCTTCCGTGGTGACTGTGAAGTTCTCCTGCGTTCTTAGCTGAGGACCATCACCTTCACCTGGGGTTGTGGATGGGGGCAGATCTCTATCTTTTCACTCTGCACTTGGACCTGAAAGATGGGCAGTGTCTGGATGGGAGCCCTGGACTAGGATAGAGTGGATAGTCTTCATCACACCAGACATTTCACTATGAGCTAGGAATTGCTGGGGCAAACACGGTGTCATTATAGACTTATACCTGACTTACAAAAAAAAAAAAAAAATGTTGCTCAGAAGTGAGGAGGGCAGAAAGAATACATTCAGGAGCAGTCCTGGATATCGAGAAGGAGTGGTTGGAAAAACGGTAATAGGGGGAGGAGGGATGTGGGTCTTGGCTGTTTTATAGTCCCAGAGTTGAGCAAACCAAACAAACTTTCTGTGGTTTAAGTAGTTCTTAGATGTCAGACAGCAGGTATTTATAAACAAACCAGAAATAGCTAACTTTCCAAATGAGGTTAACATCTCTTCAGGTGGGCTGTCAGGTAAGAATGAAGAAAACACAAGGGGAAAATAGCAGTAAGTCACTCAGAATTTTGTTTTGGGGCCTTCTCCCCACCCCTCAGGACTCACTTGGAAATTTATATAGAAATTAAAGTAATGTATGCACAGACCGTGTTACAAGGGAACCAGCAAGTGGAAAGCAGGAAAAATGGCATCCCAGAGCCATCAAACTGGGAGACAGGACATCTTCTGTTACGTTCTGTTCTCTACTTTTTATCAATGTCATGTCATTGACCCTCTAAATCCCGTGGCGGCTCTGTCATCTAGTTGAATAGGCAAGACTTATGAATGAGAAACTTAGATAATCGGACATACATCAGAGAGAGAGAATAAAAAATACATTTTTAGGGTTTAATCTGCAGCCTTGACTATTGTAGAGTGACAGATGTCTCCATACTAGCCAGTTGCTCAGGAAAACTATGCCAGAACTCTCCTCAATGACATGTTCCCATTTCTAACTTTTGGGCAAATCAGTGTGCTCTGCATCTGTAGAGAGGAAATTTAGGGACAACATTAGTAAAGGAAATAGAATTTTTCTACAATGTAAAGACTAGTTTTATTCTAGAACTTTAGGACACAGATTAGAAATAATGGTTGAGATTCCTTTTTTTCCCCTTCTAACCATAGCATTTAACATTGTGTGTTTTCTATAAAGCATTTCAGAATTCTATCCAAAGATCTATTTGCCATGGGGTTCTTTTTCTTTTTTTTTTTTTTGGTCCAGGATTGTCACTCAATCATGGGAGCAAAAAGGATTTTCAGAATTTATCAAGAGCTTCCCAGTGATTTGATATCTTTAGCTGTTCTTCGCCACAATCTAGGTTAACACTATTTTGTCTAATTTATACTATTTACTAAATATCTAGTTTTAATGTTATTTTACACCCAAGTGGTCAAAGTGCCAATCCTGTTTTATTATATGGAAGAACAGGGAATATTCTTTAAAATAGTGTGTTTCTCCTCATCTGTAAGATAGGGGTTGAGATAGACGAGGTTGAAGTTGTCTCTGCATGTTGCAGTGAAAAGTTGTGCACCCTCTTGAATTTCAGAGCCCAGGACAAGGCAGCCATGCAGCTGAGTGAGTTGGAAGAGGAAATGGATCAGAGGATTCAGGCAGCAGAACACAAGACGCGTAAAGATGTGAGTTTGTGGGATTGGCCCTTTCTTTCCACGATTCCCGATGGATTGCCTTTTATAGACCGGGCACTGGGCAGGGTTTTCCATGGGGCTATTTTTGGTAGTGGTTTTGGGGGTAGAGCAAGGGGAGAGAGAGATAATAAATAATCAAATAAAGTAGATAATTTCAGTAGCTATGAGTAAAGAGCAAGTGTGGTCAGCAACGATGGGGAGAAGAGGTCGGCGGTTCAGGGACCTCTCTGTGGAGGTGCTGTGAGAGTGGAGGCCTGAGGAAGAAGGCAGAGCCCCCCTGGGGTAGAGAAGGGTGGTTCAGCTTTTATACCACAGTCTCTCTGACCATGCCCACCACCAACCTTAAATCTAGATTGCAGGGAAATTAAAATTCTGTCTGTGAACTTCAGTGTTTTATAATAAAAAGTACTTTTATTCATCACTGAGTGAACTCTTATGGTTGAAACTTGCTTACCTTCACCGATTTCCATAAAAGCAATACTTGTCTTTTTTCCTTATAAACTACAGCTGGGTGATGCATGTTTACTGGAAATGGAAAATAGACTTACCTTTAAGGCTAATGTTGGGTTGGACATTCTCTATTCATTTGCCCTGTTAACTCCAAGAGGCAGCAGGATGGAGTGAAAGGGCCTGAGTATTGGCATCTGATTGGCCTTAATGTGCTTCCCGACTCTGCCTTTGCCCAGGCAGGTGGCCCTGGGAAAATAACTGGACCTCTGACCTTGGTGGTGCCATTGTTAGAATGGGGTAATGCACCAGCCTGCTTTACGGAGGCCCAGCCTGATGATGTACGTGAGTGCCTAGCACCGGGCCTGAGGCCTGCATCCTGGCTGTGGCCAGCCTTTTTCGTGGCTCTTCGTACTTTGTGTCCTTCCAGATTCTTTGCCTTGGTCTGCTGTACCCCATATATGACTTCGGGTCTCTTCGTTGTCGTATCTCTTACTGGCAAGTTGAGTAACTGTTGGGACGTCATGTTCAGCAGAGTCAGTGGTCAGAGTCCATGGGCCCGCTTTAGTGCAGTGGAGATCCCATTCTTCTGTTAGCACTCCATTTGTTGTAGTCTAGAAACAGGAAAATCATGTATATTTTTTCTGCCTTTTTTCCCTCTCCGTGCATTTAATCTGTGTGCTCATTCCTTCATCGAACACTTACAAGCGCACGTGCTCTCCTGCCATCAGTCTCACTGCTTCTTAACCAGCAGACTTGTGGTTGGTGTTGGAGCCCTTACCAGGGCCCCCACACCCTGTAACTTCATGTTTGGCTCAGCTCGGCTCCCTGTGGTTCTGCACCACACAGCTCTGGTCCAGCATGATCATCGCTCTTCCTTCTCTCCATCTGTTTTCTTTGCCCCTCCTTTCCATTTTCCTGAACTCAGCCAAGCTTAGAGAAAGTCTCCCCTTCTCCTTGATTCTCCCTCGCAGTCCTCTGGCCATATTCACCTTTTCCTGACCTTGACTCCTTTTGCCCCTACGGTGTTATTCCCTTGCTCCAGATAAGTATTTTAGACTGTAGTGGCTTTCTTGAAGTAGAATTGACACACAAGGAGCTGCATATTTACAGAATATGATAACGCTGGCTGTACCCATACTCCATGAATCCACCACCACAGTCAAGATAATGGGTGTATCCGTCCACCATCTAAGTTTCCTCAGGCCCCTTTGTCATGCTTCTCTTCCTCCCTCCTCTGCCCTCCTTGCCAGGCAACCACTGGGTATCTTCTTCCATGAAATGTCTGTTAAAATCTTTTTTTTCACTTTGAAAATTAGGTGGTTTTCTTATTATGCAGGGTTTTATTTTTTATTTAAATACAGTTTTCTTTTAGACTGATTTATTTATTAGAGAGAGCACAAGCAAGAGGGGAGACGGAGAGGGGGAGAGAATCTCAAGCCGACTCTGCACAGAGCCTGACCCCAGGACCTCGAGATCTGATCTGACCCGAAACCAAGAGTCAGACACTTAACTGACTGCACCACCCAAGTGCCCCTGTTACGGAGTTTTGAGAGCTCTTTATATATTCTGATTTTAAAATTCTCTCCCACACAGTGACTTGTCTTTTCATTCTCCTAACAATGTATTTTGAAGAGTAGAAATTTTTCATTTTGATGAAGTCCGATTTGTCAGTTTTTCTTTAATGGATCATGCTTTTGGCATCTAAAATATCTTTGCCTAACACAAGGTCACAAAGTTTATTCTGCTGTTTTCTTCTGTAAGTTTTATTTGTTTTAGATTTTACATTTAGGATCCATTTTGCAAGATGTGGGTCAAAGTTCATATTTTTTGCAGGTGGATATCCAGTTGTTCCAGCACCATTTGTTGGAGATTATTTGTTCTCCATTGAATTGCCTTTGTACTTTGTCCCACGTTGGTTTACTGTATTTGTGTGCCTTTATTTCTGGGCTCTCTGGTGTGTTCCATTGATTGCTTTATGCCAATATTACATTGTTTTGGTGACTATTGCTTTATAATACTTCTTGAAATCAAGTAATATTAGTTCTTCAACTTTGTTCTTTTTCAGAGTTGTCTTGGATATTTTAGATCCTTTAATTTCCATAGCATCAGCTTGTCAATTTCTTAAAAACAAAAACAGAAAAAGCAAAACCCAGATCTTCTGGGGGTTGATTTGATTTCATTGAATTTATAGATCAATATGGGGAGAATTGGCATCTTAACAATAATGAGTAATTTGATCCATAAACCGGATGTATCCTCCATTTATTTAGGTCTTCTTTAAATATTCTTAGCAATGTCTTGTATTATACAACATACGGATCTTATAAGTCTTTCCTCAGATTCATTCCTAAGTGTTTGAAATTTTAATGCTACTCTAAACGATGTTGTTAAAAATTTTAATTTCTGGTTTCCCATTGTGAATATATAGGAATACACTTGATTTTTACATACAGATCTTATACCCTATCATAGTTGTTTACATTGCTCACACTCAGTAGCTTTTTGAGTAGATTCTATCAGATTTTCTAGGTAAATGCTATATAATCTATGAATAAAGACAGCGTTATGTCTCTCTTTCTGACATGAATGATCACTTCATTGTTCTCTCCTTATTGCACTGGTTAGAACAAGGAAAGTGAGAGCAGACATCCTTATCTACATTCTCTCTCTTAACAAGAAGTATGATGTTGGTGGCATGTTGTTCATAGATGACCCTTATTGAATTTTGAGCATGTTCCTGGTTGGCTAAGCGTTGATGTTCTAATTAGGAATGGAATGTTGGATTTCATCAAATGCTTTTTCTGTAGCTATTGAAATGATCATGGCTTTTCTTTTTTTTCGACCATCAAGTGGTAATTACATTGATTTTCAAGTATTAAAGTATTAAAACACACTTGCAGTCTAGGGATAAACCCCACTTAGTTATGATGTATTTTCATTTTTATATCTTGGTTAATTCATTTTGCTAAATTTTGTTTATTATTTTTGCATCCATATTCATAAAAGATATTGGTTTGTGGGTTTCTCTTAATGTGTTTGATTTTTGTCTCAGGCCAGTGCTGGTCTCACAGAATGAGTTGGGAAGGCTTCTCTCCCTTTCAGTTTCCTGGAAGTTTGTGATGAGTTGGTCTGAAGCACCACCATTTCTACCTGTTACTGTAACGACCCCCCATCTGATCTCTTGGCGTCTGAGCATGACAGGTTGGGAATGGAAAGAGCTACATAGTGGTGATTTCCTTTATTAAGCTATGAAACAAATATTTTTACACCATAAAAGTTGTTACGTTTAGCGTCATAGTGCTGGTTTTAGCGAGAAGACTTGCCAAGATGCCAGGAAGGCTGTCCAAGGTAAATGCTCATTGGGAGGCTTCATGTCTTCATTAGCCTGTGAGGGGGCAACACTCGCTTCCTCACCTGTAAAGCTGAATAAACTCAAGAGACTCGCTTAAAATAAGGTTACCATGAGTGAAGATGTTGTTCTTCTCCATACATTTCCTCCTAAGCATAGAAGATTTAATTTACATGGATTATTTAATTTATATGGATTATTTAATTTACTTGGATAATTTAATATAATCCTCGCATTAATCCAGTAAGGAAATGGAGGCTTCAAATAAGTTGTCTCAGCTAGACAGTCAGTAAGTGGGATGTAAGACCGTGTAACTCCGGCAGGTGTTCAGACATGGGGTCACGTCTCCCCTGGAGAGAGGCATTACCTTACCTCCCAACTCACTTCCTGTCACATCTCACTGCTAGTTTCTTCTTGTATTGCTTCCTGAGATCATCTTTGCTTCCTTCTTCTCCCACCACGATGCCTGTTGGTCTTCATTGCTCCTGCTCTTTCCCTCTGTGCTCAGGACTGTTGGCATATAGGAGATATCAGTGCATATCTGAACACTCAATTTCACTGGCTATTGACATAAAAATTTATTTGAGTTCTAAACATAGGGTGTAAAGTTCCATGCTTTGTGAAGAGGAAAGGGAAATTTGAAGATGTCTGGGCTCCTGGGAGCTGCAGCCCTTGACCTCCTGGTGTGCCCCGTGGCATTTTCTGATCCAGGCAGGATACATCTGAGAAGAGCCGGCCCATGCAGAAGCACTTAGTGTAGAAATTTGCAGGTGATGTGATTTGAATTCAGGTAAGGTGTAAGCTCTTGGAAGAAGGATACACCCACTGGACCTTCCTGGGTCCTGATGACATGATAGGGTACAGGCAAGCACTTGGGCCCTTGGCTCTTGCTGTCTTTTAATTAACAACAGCAGTAATTAATTGAACTGCTTAATAGATGCTCCCTGGCCTCCTGTCACAACATGAGTGATAGTCTTAGGGGCGTCTCTCCAGGTGATGTGTGCGTGTCGACTTTCACTTCCACAGGTTTCAATTCCAGAGGAGCTGTACCTCGAGAGTCATTTGGTTTACTTCCGCCATCCCTTTGGTTTACTCGCACTATCCCTTGGTTTACGCCCGCCCTCCCTGTGTGGGAGACTTGGGATCAGCCTTAGTTTGACACAATACATTTCTCGCTCAGTGGGGTTTTGAAAAACCTATTTAAATCAGTAAAATCTTTTTTTTTCTTTTATTTTAAAGGAAAAACGTAAGGCTGAGGAAGCCCTCAGTGACCTCAGACGTCAGTATGAAACAGAAGTAGGGGATCTACAGGTGACAATAAAGAAACTTAAAAAGGTAGGTTTGTGGCAGTGAGGCTTCTAGGAATAGCCTCAGTATATCATGGTGTTTAAGTTATTAGCGACTGAAAACATTGGGAATCCTATTAAAGCAGCCGTTGGAATCAGATTTCAGAGTCAAACTGGGCTTCCTGAAAGATGGTTTTTTAAAGGTCCCTGATTTTCTGTTTCAGGGGCAGCCTTTCTTCTGCACAGGTCTAATAAATATTTCTGACCCCTTGGACAGTTCATCAAACCCCAGTTTTCCTTCCTCGGGTACCCTTAGTGCCCACATGTTCAGTGGACTCTGCTCAGGACAGGAGGGATCCTGTCAGAAGTGATGGCACCAGAGTCCTCATCATGGCTCTGCCACTTTCTGCCAGTTACACCTGGGACAATTGACTTCATTATCTTATCATTTCGTTTCTCATTCGTAAAATGGGATTAATAATTGACTGTCCCGCCTCACCATAATAGCTGAGACATTACTGACTTTATAGTTTAATAAGCTCTTTTTCACAATTTTTAAATTTAATTCTCAAGCTTTCTCTGAGGAGAGGTGAATATGCTGCTTTCACCGCTGAGGACACGGAGTCCTCGAGTCACAAAGCTAATAAGCTATGGAGTGGTCTTGCTATGCAGTTTGTGCTTTCTCACTTGTACCAGACTTCCCGCCTGCTGGGGAGGCTTTTTATAAGAGAGCAGATGGGGATTTACGTGAGGGAATGTTAAAGGCTTAAACTATGGAAAAAATGACAAATTGATTATGACTGCCATTACCCTAGGCCATGGATTCTGAGGAACTTAGTTTTTTGTTTTGTTGTTTTGTTTTTAAGATTTTTATTTACTTATTTGACAGACAGAGATCACAAGTAGGCAGAGAGGCAGGCAGAGAGAGGAAGGGAAGCAGGCTCCCCACTGAGCAGAGAGCTGATGCGGGTGGGGCTCGATCCCAGGACTCTGGGATCATGACCTGAGCTGAAAGCAGAGGCTTTAACCCACTGAGCCACCCAGGTGCCCCAGGGACCTAGTCCCCCCCCCCGCCCCATTTTTCCTCTCTGAAATTGGCATGCATCTGAAAAAATCAAGGGCTCTTCTCAGAGCTGGCCAGGTGGCAGAGTCGTGGTCTTGTGTGAAAACTTTTAACAGAAGCATCTGGTAAGATGATAAAGTCCAGCATCAGATTACTTCGGCTTTGACTTAGTGTGATGAAATTTAGTATTCATTTTGGTCACTGCGTAACTACTCAGTAGTGGAAACCCACAGGTCCCCACTGTTTCCAGGGGCTGTCGGCTCTTTGTAGGAGAGACATTTTAGTTGTCCATGTTAGAGATGCTCCTGAGCTGGTTTAATCTGGTGATACTGACAAGTCACCCAGAAAGCAAGCTCAGGCATGTATCCATAGAGTCTGGGTGCATATGTCACTAGCTTCCTATCACACTTAAATGTTACTGATTTCAGTTATTCTAATAAGCATTTACTGGAATCACTGAAAAAAGGTGAATCTGATGCTAACACTGCTGTTAAAAATCTTGGACTCTGGTAGGAGAGGTAAGGCATTCGTAAATAATTATAATACAGGGTGAAAGTGTTAAGTACAGATGAATTTCTAGGAGAATATAAAGGTCCAGACTCATATGCAGTGTAACTGAGAAGGTGAAGTTAGGTCGCTTAATAGTTGAATGGCTTCCCAAAAGGACTGTTCAGTTGTTTCAAAGGAAATTCATTAAGCAAAAAAAAAAAAAACAAAAAAAAAACCCTTTTTAAATGCTTAAATTATTGAAACCAAGTTTTCAAATCCTCATGGATTATATGTAGCTTAATGATTTACAAAGTTGTATCATGTTAAAAATTGAAGGCTTTTAGAATTCCTATAGCTATATATGCAAGGATACTAATAAACTTAACTGAATCAATCCAAAATGAATTTGTACATGAACAGCTTTTATTTGTTCTTTCAGCTAGAAGAACAATCAAAACACCTAAGTGAAAAAGAAGATGTGGCTGCCTTAAAAAAGCAAATTTATGATTTATCAATGGTACGAATCACCTTTCATTTCCAGAAATACATTTCCTCTTCGATGTCTAGACATGATCATGCTGGTTATCGGTGTTCTGGGGATGGAGAGAAATTAATACTGCAGTGAGAGAAAGCCTCTGATGTACCTTTGACCAAACATGTTATTCAGGCTATTATCCTCAATGATTTCCCACCTGCGGTGAATGCTAGGGAACATTTCCTTTGTCAGGACTCTAAATATTCTCATTGCCGAGCCCAGAATTGAGCCAGCTTGCTGCAAGTGCATTTCTTTCTCTCCATTCATTATCCCCATACCACTCAGAAGAGAAGGCTCCTAGCTTCATGGTCAATTTGGAATGTGACATCAGTTCCAAATTTTGCCATATCTTAGCTTTGTATTTGGATTATGACTTTCTTGTAGAGTTGCTAATTTTTCTTGCATTTCCTGGTTGAGTTTGCTTTCTTGTAAAAAGAAACTGGCATCTTCAGGATATCATCCACTGATGCCTTCCAACTTCTTATTTATTCTTCCTGATGTGTGGAATTTGTTTTTTCTCCTTGAAAATGTTAATTTTGGAGTCTCCAAAATTTCAGTTCTTATTGGACTGATTGTTTTTTAAACTCACTCCCCATACATCATCCTGGAATTTCTGAACATTTTAGGTAGCTGTTGTAGGACTCCTTTGCAGCTAGGCAAATACGTCTGTTTACGTTGGGACCTCCTCCCTGAGAGGGTGTCTTCCTAGGAACTGTGTGTGTGAAGTTGGCTGTTGGAATGGGGGACCCCTTATGACCGGAAGGAGTGGGATATGGATAAGAAGCCTTAGGACTCTGTATAGGGGTCATTCAGTTCTTTTCCTTTTTTAAAGATTTTATTTATTTGAAAGAGAGAGAGAGCAAATGGGGGCAGAAGGAGAGGCAGAGAATCTGAAACAGACTCCATGCTGACCACCGAACCTGAGGCAGCGCTCTATCTCATGACCCTGAAATCAGGACTTGAGCCCAAACCAAGAGTTGGATGCCTAACTGTCTGTGCCACGTAGGCACCCACTTCAGTTCTTTTTAAAAAGACAAGCCCTGTCTTACTGCCTTGGGAATTGAGTCTGACTATGTGCTATTCTTTGCTAGTGTAAGAGAGGATGGCCTGGGGGCTGCGGGCTGCATGCCTTAATACACAAATTTAATCTCTGTTTTTAAGCTCCATTTCCACCTGTTGGGGGGCCGGTGCTGCCTAGCTAATTGCCTCCTCCTTTGCTCTGTCGTACACCCTTTCCCACACCTCTTCCAGACCTACTGTGCTCCTGCTCTCTTCTTTTCTGTCATCACATTTCCATCTGGTTTCCATCTCCCAGAAATGTATTTAATTCACTTGACTGTTGGGGGGCCCCTCTTGCATTCTTGTAACCTGTATTGGCTTATTTCATGTTATTTGGTATTTCATGGGAATGGGGTCTTCAAAGGGAAAGAAGAGTGTTCAGTCCATCATTTTGTACTGGCAGCCTCCAGTGTTTTTTTCTTCTATTTTAAGAAAAACATAGACTTTTTTTAAAAAACCACACTATTTTTAAGTGCAAAAATCACAAATGTTAGATGATGAGATTTATTGTAAAAATTAGCCAGTCTGCCTGGTGATAAATACTGTTAATTCCACAGCATATTTGTCGGTAGATTCATAGCTCTCATTGAGTAAAACAGATGTTTACGTGTCTGATCTGAGTTAATTTGCCAGTAACATGTTAAAGTACATCACGATCATGTCTTGAGTGGAGTTTTTTGGCACCAAATGTCAAATGTTTAAAAAAAGAACAATTTCAAAGATTTAGCTTTTTGAGACCTTACTACCTTATGATATTTTCAAATCACCTTGAATTGGTAACTAGTTCTTCAAACACCCAAGATGTGAAGGATGTGGAGGTGTGGGGTGGGGTATGAGGTTCCATTACACTTGATTCTCCCGGGTGGAAGATGCCCGAAATCTAATGCTTGTGCTGTTCCTTTCCTTCAGGAAAATCAGAAAGTTAAAAAAGATCTTTTAGAAGCACAGACAAACATAGCCTTTCTTCAGAGCGAATTAGATGCTTTGAAAAGTGATTATGCCGATCAGACTCTGAATTCAGAAAGGTATGAAACTTGGCATTTTATTCTTTAGTTTGAGCAGGTTGTTTGTCTAGATGGCCATCCGTGTGAATGAAGTCAGCTATGTAATCATAAAAGGTAATTTATTGGCCTTGCTGGTATGTTCTTTGCTTTCCAAAGATTTCACTTTCAGTGTCCTATTTCCTGGTGATTTTTGTGTTTAAAATTTTTTTAACAAAAAGATTAATGAGTATAATTATTGACTGCTTTGGAGAGTGCAGGGCTTAATAGATGTTTGAATTATTGGGAGCAGAAGAGTATATAACTAAAATGTTGGCGGTCAGTTCTAATTGAAGTACACACACACAGGTGTACATACACACATGTATATGTATGTATGCATATACATACATATATGTGTATATATATATATATGCAAATTCCTATGTAAGTATCCATATATATCCATATACCCATATATGTCTATATATATGGATACTTACGTGGGTATTTGCATTCACAGATTTGCATACAAATGCATATATGGAGATATACATCCAAAATACATACATATGTGTGCATGTGTCTATATAAACTTGTACCCTTGGGGAAAATGTCATGCTTTTTGTTTTATTTGCTTGCAAACTTTAATCACAATTAAGGTCCTGTAATGGTCAGCAGTGAAACATTTAAGTACTTATTGTATGCAGGTTCCTGACTTACAGAAGGAGTAATGAGTGTGGAATATATGAAAAAAAGAAAAGCAAAGATGTGGTCTCTGCTGTATGAGAATTTCAGGTTCTTTGAGAAAGGCACAAAGCTGAAAGGTTATGGAGCTTCGTAGGAGCTGAGCAGTGTCAGAAACAATCCCAGCAATGTTGCTGGTTGGGTCCATTGCCATGTGATGGTAGATAAAATGTCCTTTTTATTCAGAAGAGGTGAAGAGATTTATTAGAGAGGAGACGCTTGAGGTCAGCTTGGGAGGAGCTGGCCTGTGCTGATCGGAGGTTGGAGGGATCGGGGCAATGTCCGTGAGGTTACACAGGCGGCCCTGCCATTTGATAGGCACTGTGCATAGGACCTTCCTAGCATTAACTCTTGCAATCCACAGTATGTCCTATGAGATACAGACTTTTAGTCTCTCCATTTCAGAGACTCTTAAGAGTCTCAGAGTTGCTCTAAGTGAGCAGTAAGCAAGGGAGAGGCAAGAACAGAGGGACAGGTAAGACTGGCTTGGGGAACAGTGCTTAGACCTCTGGATAGGAAAAGGTATTTCGAATAGAAGAGTAAAAGTTAAACAAAATCTAAAATTTGGGGCGCCTGGGTGGCTCAGTGGATTAAGCCGTTGCCTTCGGCTCAGGTCATGATCTCAGGGTCCTGGGATCGAGCCCTGCATCGGGCTCTCTGCTCAGTGGGGAGCCTGCTTCTCTCTCTCTCTCTCTCTGCCTGCCTCTCTGCCTACTTGTGATCTCTCTCTCTGTCAAATAAATAAATAAAATCTTTAAAAAAAAATCTAAAAATTTAAAAGCCAGTTTAAGGCTATAATGCAAAGGCCCAGCATTTTTGGCTAAGGAGCTTGAATTCCTATTGTCAGTTAGGAATCTTTTTTTTTTAATTTTATTTTTTAAAAGATTTTATTTATTTATGTGATAGAGACAGTGAGAGAGAGAACATAAGCAGGGGGAGTGCAAGAGGGAGAAGCAGGTTTTCCAGCAGAGCAGGGAGCCTGATGTGGGGCTCAATTCCAGGATCCTGGGATCATGACCTGAGCCGAAGGCAGACGCTTAATGACTGAGCCACCCAGGCACCCCAGGAAACTTTTCGCTTTATCATCAAGAGAGTGAGTAGACAGGTTATTGTGGATGACAGCTGAGAGCCTGAGAGTCTTTGAAAGCTAGTGATGGGGTTTGTCTGCTTAGAAATGAGGCTGGGGCCAAATAGGGGCTGGCAGTGAGTGGCTGAAGTTTTCAGGGGACATTACCAAGAGAAGGCCAGAGCTTTGTAATAAAGCAACAGGAATCACTGAGCATGGTTTTATGACAGACGGAGAGAGCCTGGTCCTGTGGACTTCTATTTGCTTTATGGTGAAGAGGGGAGAGCCAGGCAGGGAGAGGAGAAGGAATCACAAGGAAGGAGAAAAACAGCTGGGCTGGGATTGCATTAAAGCGGAGAAAGAGCAGAGGAGGGTCAAAGTAGAGAGAGCAGGCTGGGTTGCAGGGACTAGTAATGAGTGCCTGGGGAGAGGGGCTTTAGCAGAAGGTGAAGGGTCATGGTCCTGTGAGGAATGGAGCTGACTTTGGGAGGGAGAGCAAGACCTCGCACAGGAAGCAGAGGGGGGTATGCAGGCGTGTGGGACTGCTGACCACACAGAGGGACTGAACGATAGAAAACCATGGGCAAGGACACAGATCTTTGAGAAAGGTGAAGGGGGTTCTGGAGGATAGGTGTAAGGCAGGTCTGCATACCTAATCCTGGTTCAAATATAAAATATGGTTTTACAGGGATCTGGAAATAATCCGAGAGTACACAGAAGATCGAAATAGTCTTGAGAGGCAAATTGAAATACTCCAGTAAGTTCTCATATAAAACGCTCATTTCATTTATATTTTCCTAATGTTTTGTGAATGAGACATGTGCCCCATGTCACACGAGTGGTCATACTCTCAAGACTGGGTTTGCAGGTCCATGTGGGTTTCTTCTCACTGTGGTGCATTCAGCATTTGGCCTGCCCCTACTTTTAATCCTAAATAAATATTTGGCCTGCCCCTGCTTTTAATCCTAAATAAACTATTCCAATCCAGGGACTAGAGTATAATTCTCCCTAAGTCCTCACCAGTCAGGTGAGATGTTGTTACACCTCCATAAAGACTCAGGACTCAGACCTCAGCGGCTGTCTCTGCAGCTCAGCACACCGAGAAGCTGTCAGGAATCTCCTGTTAGCTCACGTCAAAGCGCCGGACACCCACGATCATTCTTGCCCAACATATTGTTCTTGGTGAGATGGCTATTTTTCTTAGGTTTTTTTTTTTTTTAACCCTACTGAAAATATTACACCTGCTTATCAATTTCACACCCACATTACCGTAATTCCAGCTTCTGAGGGCCTTCCCCACAAGACCTCCCCCTCCTCTACCTCAGCAATCTCTTCTACCCTAAGTTCTGGTTTGTCTCCCCAGATGAAGGAGGATCAGACTTGGCAAGTTTTTTTTCCCCATTTTGAATGATTGTTAAGTCTCACCTGTGGCAGTTACAGAGTTGACCTGTTACAGTAATCCTGTTCATTCATTTATTCATTCGTCCAGCAGACTTTATTCAACACCTTTTACAGGTCAGGTATGCCAGGAACTGAGCATAGAATGGCAAGTAAAAAGAAAAGAAAAAAGTCTCTCTGTCTCTTTATGGGGCTCATCTAGGGGAAAAAGATGGAAACTGATGGCTTATTATAGAAATAAACATTAAAATGTCAAAGAAGTGGGATCAGGGGAAGGGGTGTACCTACTGGGGGCATATAGTGCAGAGTTTCCTCCTAACCAGGAAGGTCCAGGAAGTGTTCTTGTGGATGCAGCAACCAATCTGAGATCTGAAGGATGGATCAGCCTTAAGTAGAGACAGATTGGCCACTCTCAGGCGGAAGCTCTGTTATTGTCCTCAGTTTTTAGAAGAGATGCCACCGCTCTGACTAGTCAGATGACTCCCATCATTGATATGGAAGGTACACGCCTGCATGGGATTTGAAACCAGAGTCAACATCAGAACATTTCATCGGTACCTGACAGTGCCCAGTGGGCAGCATCAGGCCACAAGGAAGACATGGGAGGAGCCGGAAGAAGTGTGACATAACACATTGCATCTACTCCTGGCTGGGACATGTGCACAGGGACAGAGAGTGGCACATGGGGCCACCTGGGTCCAGGCATTTAGGAAACAGAGACCTTCAAGAAACCTATTTACACTGCGAAGCTACCTGAGGGAACAGTGGGTTCCAACAGCATAGCTAATTCCTGAATGCCTTGAGACCTTTAAAAGAGAGGTAATCCATCAATTAAGTTGTAGTTCTAGTAGTGAATTATGATCTCAGTTTATGAGGTTTGAAGAGGAGTGATAGAAAGTTACAAGAGGTGGTAAGTAACTCAGTGTTCTGAACTTCGCAGCTTGTGAAGAAGGTGACTTTTACCCCAACTTCCCTTATCTGTTTGTTTATTTGCTATGTAGAACAGCTAATCGGAAGTTACATGACAGTAATGATGGCCTTAGGAGCGCCCTTGAAAACAGTTACAGCAAGTTCAGCAGATCTTTGGTATGTAGCGGAATTTTATAATGCATTCTCTTCTTTCTTATAGTAGAGTGTTTTGATGAAGATCATGTATCTTCTTAAAGGGGGAACTTACAAAAATGCGAAACTATTCCATTTCAATAGAGGAGGCAACATTTTCCCAAATTAAAGGATATGCTACCCTTCTGCCGAGATAAATGCCTAGATGTTCACCAACTGTCTGTTAGCTGTTCAAGGAAACCAGAGAAAGATATATAAGGTGTGAGCTGGGTCCTGGAAGAGTTTATAGTGTAGTAGGGAGTTCAGATGTGCACAGATAGTAATGATAGAAGAAAAAAATGGGAAATCTTATCGAAGTAGGAAGAAAATACTTCCCATTTCAGAGGAGGGAGAAGGTGCTTCTGGCTGAGGAGTGTGTTTAGACACACTGAGTATTCTTTAGGTCGTGAGATGATCAGAGTGGGGGCCTTGGATTTAAAACACTGCTACAGAGACAAGCTAAGCTCGTCTTGGAATTTTGAGGAAATTTTCCTGACTACATGTGTCAGAAATCCTCTTCTCCCACTTTTGGGGGTCAGCTTCAAGTTTAGGGTTCCTTTGCCTTAGCTTTAGGCCTTAGCCTTTAGCTCAGTCACTGAGCCAAATTATAGTTTGAGAAGAGATAAATCCAAAGATGTTGGTATTGCAGAGTCCTAGACAATGCAGGCAACCAGGATGCCCTTTATGGCTCATGCAGTGGGATTTGGATCTAAGACACAATGCAGAGAGAGTACTACCGGAGTTATCTTGGTGTTTGTGCTCACATTTACTCATGTAGGGTACCAAACTTTTAATTACCTTAGAAGTTAATTAGTGTGTTATATATATGTGTATATGTATTATGTGTTTATGGAATAACAAAATGTTGCTTATATATTTTATGTATTTCAGCGCATAAGTAATATATCACCAGGGAATACAATTTCCAGGAGCAGTCCCAAATTTAATGGTCATTCTCCTCATCCTCTGGGCTATGACAGGTATGGTAACACCTACTTACTTTTCATTTGAATTCTGGATCAGAGTGAAAAGGAAAGTAAATTTCCTTAGAGGGGAATTAAAACAGTAGAATCTACTTTGGACACTAATTTCTATTTTCTGCTACCTTATTTAAAATTTCTGAAACCTGTAAAGATTCAAAGTAGAAATGTTTCAGAGAGGGCAAAGTGATTTCCTTAAGACATTGTTATGACCTGTTTTTATGTCTGCTTCCCCTGAACTCATTCTCTCGTTACATCTTGTTCCTCAGAAGTGAACTCTGAAAACTCTTAGAGGGAAACAAGCAGAACTATAGTGTTGGATGTTGCCATATATGTGGGATAGGATGTTGAGACTCTTGGCATGATCTGCAAATGTTTAATAGCTTACCATAATATTATGTAAGCTGTGTTCGAGGAAACTTTCAAAACAAATAGAAACATGACTAGTAGACGTTTGTGAGCTGTTGTATTGAGTCAGAGAGATTTAACAGAAGTGAGAATTTAGCTCTATTTTGAATCAAATGAAGTGATATATTATTCCTATGTAACCTGAGATCTGGTGACAAGGACTGAAAGATTACATGTGTGTACTTGTGTGTATAAATACATATGTCCATTGTTATTACTTAAAAAGTTAAATTTGGGGGATATCAAACCTTGAAAGTAGAAGTTAAGGCATAAGCTATGGGCTTCTAGCTCTCCATTTCCAATTCAACTTTCCAATTCATATTCATCCACTTTGCATTTGAGATCTTTTG
Source organism: Meles meles (assembly GCF_922984935.1). Taxonomy (NCBI): domain Eukaryota; kingdom Metazoa; phylum Chordata; class Mammalia; order Carnivora; family Mustelidae; genus Meles; species Meles meles. Next base: position 73,519,701 of record NC_060076.1, read on the forward strand.
TTCTAAAGAATAAAAATGTATTGAGAGTTAAGATGGCAGAGCAGTAGGGGGACCCTATGCTTGCCTTGTCCCTCAAACACAGCTAGATAAATATCGGATCTTCCAAATACTCAAGAATAGATCTGAATACTGAGAGAACAAAATGCAGAACTAGAGGGAGAAAAGAAGCTACTTAGTAGTAGGTAGGAGGTGCAAAGGCATGGTTCTGCAGATCTTTCCATAGAAACCCAGCAGGCCATTGGAGAGTGGCATGATATATTCAACATGCTGGGAAAAATATGCAGCCAAGAATACGTTATCCAGCAAGGCTAGCATTCAAAGTAGAAGGAGAGATAAAAATTTTCCCAGACAAACAAAAAACCAAAGGAGTTCCTGACCACAAAAATCAGCCCTGCAGTAAATACTAAAGGGGACCCCTCTCTGTGGGACAGAAAGAACAAAAGCAACAAAGACTAGAAAGGAACAGAGAATCTCCAGCAGCAGTGACTTTACAGGAATACAATGGCACTAAATTCTTATCTAGCAATAATAACTCTGAATGTAAATGAACAAAATCCTCCAGTCAAAAGATAAAGGGTATCAGAAGGGATAAAAAAAAAAAAAAAAAAAACAAGACCCATCTATATGCTCCTTCCAAGGAATACATTTTAGACCTAAAGTCCCCTACAGAGTGAAAATGAGGGGATGGAGAACCATCTATCATGCTAATGGACATCAAAAGAAAGCTGGAGTAGCCATACTTATATCAGATATGATAGATATTAAACCAAAGACTATAACGAGATGAAGAAGGGCACTCTATCATAATTAAGGGGTCTATCCAACAAGAAGATCCAACAATTGTAAATATTTATGCCCCCAACTTGGGAGCACCCAAATATATGAATCAATTAATAACAAACATAAAGAAACTCATTGATAATAATACAGTAACAGTAGGGGATGCTAAAACCGTCCTCATGCAGCAATGGGCAGATCATCTAAGCAGAAAATCAGCATGGAAACAGTGGTTTTGAATGACACACTGGACCAGATGGGCTTAACAGATATTCTCAGAACAATTCATCATAAAGCAGGATAATATATATTCTTTTCAAGTGCCAATGGAACATTCTCCAGAATAGATCACAAATTGGGTAAAAAATCAGGCCTCAACAAGTACAAAAGGATTGAGATCATACCATTCATATTTTCAGGACACCATGCTATATCAACTTGAAGTCAACCACAAGAAAAAACCTGGAAAGATCACGAAGATCAGGAAATTAAAGAAGAAATTTAAAAATGCATGGAAGCAACTGAGAATAAAAACATGGTAGTCTAAAACCTTTGAGATGCAGCAAAAGCAGTCATAAGAGGGAAGTAAATAGCAATACAGGCCTACCTCAAGAAGCAAGAAAATTCCAAATACACAATCCAATCTTACTCCTAAAGGAGCTAGAAAAGGAACAGTAAATAAAGCCTAAAGCCAGAAGAAAAGGGGAAATAATAAAGATTAGAGCAGAAATAAACAATGTGAAACAAATAAACAATAGAACAGATCAATGAAACTAATAGCTGGTTCTTTGAAAGAATTACTAAAATTGATAAACTCCTATCCAGACTTATCAAAAAAAAAAAAAAAGAAAGGAGAAATTACATTATGAAAGAAAGAGGAGAGATCACAACTAATACTACAGAAATAGAAATAATTATAGGACAATATTACGTATTATATATTACATGCCAACAGATTGGGCAATCTCGAAGAAATGGATAAATTCCTAGAAACATACAAACTACCAAAACTGAAACAGGAAGAAATAGAAAATTTGAACACACCCATAACCAAGAAAGAAATTGAACCAGTAATTAAAAACTTCGCAACAAACAAAAGCCCAGGGCCAGATGGCTTGCCAGGGAAAGGGTTTGCCAGACATTTAAAGAAGAGTTAATACCTATTCTTCTCAAACTGTTCCATAAAATATAAATTGAAGAAAAACTCCAAACTAATTCTACAAGACCAGTATTACCTTGATCCCCAAACCAGACAAAGACCCACCTAAAGAGAAGAATCACAGTCCAGTCAATATCCCTGATGAATGCAGAGGTAAAAATTCTCAACAAGATACTAGCAAATTGAATCCAACAGTACAGTAAAACCGTTTTTCACCATGATCAAGTAGGATTTATTCCTGGGCTTCAGAGGTGGTTCAATATTCACAAATCAATCAGTTGATAAAAGAAAGGATATGAATTATAGGATCCCCTCAATAGATGCCAAAAAAGCATTTGATAAAATACAACATACATTCTTGATAAAAACCCTCAACAAAGAAGGGATAGATGGAACATACTTCAACATCATAAAGGTCATATATGAAAGACCCACAACTAATATCATCTTTAAAGGGGAAAAACTGAAAGCTTTCCCTCTGTGGATAGGTATAAGACAGAGATGTCTGCTCTCACAGTTGTTATTTAACATAATACTGGAAGTCCTGGCCTCAGCAATCAGACAAGAAAAAGAAAAGGCACCCAAATCAACAAGTAAGAAGTAAACTTTCACATTCGCAGATGACATGATGCTTTAACCAAAAAAATTACTAGAGCCAGTAACATGAATTCAGCAAAGTCACATGACATAAAAGCAATGTACAGAAATCTGTTGCATTTCTATACACCAATAATGAAGCAGCAGAAAGAGAAGTCAAGGGATAGATCCCATTTACAATTGTACCAAAACCATAAGATACCCATGAATAAACCTAACCAAAGAGGTAAAAGATCTATACTCTGAACACTATAGAACACTTATGAAATATAAACTTAATCAAAGAGGTGAAAGATCTGTACTCTGAACACTATAGAACACTTATGAAATATATTGAAGAAGGCACAAAGAAATGGAAAAACGTTCCATGGATTGGAAGAACAAATATTGTTAAAATGTCTGTGCTACCCAAAGCAATCTATACATTCAGTACAATCCCTATCAAAATACCACCAGCATTTTTCACAGAACTAGAACAAACAGCCCTAAAATTTGTATGCAAAGAGAAAACACCTCAAATAGTCAAAAGTCTTGAAAAAGAAAAGCAAAGGGATACCTGAGTGGCTCAGTCAGTTAACTGTCTGCCTCGGCTCAGGTCATGATCCCAGGATCCTGGGATTGAGTCCTGGGTTGGGCTTCCTGCTCAGTGGAGAGTCCACATGCCCCCCTCCCATTGTCCCTCCCCCACCATGCTCACATGATCTTTCTCACTTTTGTGCACTCTCTCTCAAATAAATAAACAAAATCTTAAAAAAAAAAAAAAAAAAAGAAGAAGAAGAAGAAGAAAAAGAAAACCAAAGCTGAAAACATCACAATTCTGGACTTCAAGTTCTATTACAAAGTTGTCATCATCAAGACAGTATGGTACTGGCACAAAAGCAGACACATAGATCAATGGAAAAGAATAGAAAATCCAGAAAAAGACCCACAACTATGTGGTCAACTAGTCTTTGACAAAGCAGGAAAGAATGTCCAATGGAAAAAAGTCTCTTCAGCCAGTGGTGTTGGGAAAACTGAACAGCCACATGCCGAAGAATGAAACTGGACCATTTCCTTACACCACAGAAAAAAATGGACTCAAAATGGATGAAAGACCTGAATGTGAGATAGGAAACCAACAAAATCCTAGAGTAAAACACAGGCAGAAACCTTTTAAATCTTAGCCATAGCAGCTTCTAACTAGACACATCTTCGGAGGCAAGAGAAACAAAAGCAAAAATGAACTATTAGGACTTCATCAAGATATAAAGCTTCTACACAGCAAAGGAAACAGTCAACACAACTAAAAGGCAACTGACATAATGGGAGAAGATATATGCAAATGATATATCTGATAAGGGATTAGTATCCAAAATCTATAAGGAACTTAATGAAACTCAACACCCAAAAATAAATAATCCAGTTAAGAAATGGGAAGAAGTCATGAATAGACATTTTTCCAAAGAAGACATACAAAATGGCTAACAGACACATGAAAAGTTGCTCAAGATCATTTATTATCAGGGGATTACAAATCAAAACCATGACGAGATACCACCTCACACCTGTCAGAATGGCTGAAACTAACAACACAGGAAACAAATGTTGATGAGGGTGTGGAGAAAGAGGAACCGTCTTACACTGTTGCTGGGAATACAAACTGGTATAGCCACAGTGGAAAACAGTATGGAGGTTCCTCAAAAAGTCACAACAGAATTACCCTGTGACCCAGCAATTACATTACTAGATATTTACCCAAAGGATACAAGCTGATGAATGGAAAAAGAAAAGGTGGTATATATATACAACGAAATATTGGCCATCAGAAGGAATGGAATCTTGTCATTTACCGTAATGGTGATGGAACTAGAGTGCATTGTGCTAAGCAAAATAACTCAGAAAGACAAATACCATAAGATTTCACTCATATGTGGAATTTAAGAAACAAAACAGAAGAACATAGAGGAAGAAAAACAATCAAAAGAGAAAGGAAAACAAATCATAAAAGACTCTTAACTACAGAGAGCAAACTGAGGGTAGATGGAGGGAAAACAGTGGGGGGTGAGCTAAATGGATGATGGGTATTAAGGAGGGCACTTGCTGTAAATAGCACTGGGTATTACATGTAAGTCATGAATCACTAAATTCTACTCCTGAAACCACTTTTACCATAGATATATGGTAGATACTAACTAGAATTTAAATAAAAACTTGAAATCAACAAAAACATAAAGAATAATGTTCTTAACTATCCTGGCAATAGCAAAGTAGTCAGGAAGGTTTATTACCAGGGCTTATTGGTGATAACCTTTAGGAAAATGTTATACAGGTATCAGATGTTTTTACTGTCACTGATTTGTGAAATAACAAATGTTGATGGTTTGTAGACATGTAGGCAGCTCAGTTGCTCTGTTATTGAGAAAAAGACATTACTTTTAAAAAACTGTGTGGGTGCAGCATGATTTTTCTGGACTTATATTTAAGACCAATTCTAAGCACATAGGGAAAAGATACATTACTGAAAATTATTTCAGAAATTTTACCATGGTTCATTTTGGAAAAGATTATACACCATGAATAAGGCTCATTGGTACTGGATTAAGAACTCCTCAAGAGTAGGTTCTAAGGGACAAAGTCATCACACGCCAGTGGCTCAGAGGGACAGGAATAGAACACTCTTGTTCTCATCACCCTGAATAATAACCAGTCGGCCACCAGGGTCTGGACTGGTGTCCTCTTTGGAAGGTCATTAATTTAATATCAGAAGTTTAATATCAGAAGTTTTTGATGCTAATATAAAAACTTAAAAGTATGTTTTAAATTTAATTTTGTTGCTTTTGTGACCTTACTGGATTTTAACTTGTATACTTGTTTTAGTTTTGTGTTTTTATAAGATTTGTAACAAAAATATAGCTTGTGCTATATTTGTACGTACTTACTTATGAAAATATATTTTGGGCAGGTAAGAATAGTTTACTTTTTTAAAGGGTATATATATGTTGACTTTGAGAAAATCTGATCTGTACCTGTATTTTAAATTTGGAGTCTAGATATCCATGGAAGTGATTTCTCAATTCTGTATTTCACTTCTTCCTTTTTATCAAAAATCTGAATGTTTTTAAAAAAAGTTCTGATTAATAATGATATGGAGCTGAAGTAGTTTGTGCTATATTATAATGAGAATGGTTTTCTTAGGTTCCTTATAGTGTGGCTAAAAGTTTTAGAAAGATAATTTCATAAATGATGAAACAACAAAAAATGTATGTATGCACACAGACACACAGAGCTAGCTAGTTAACAATATGGTCTGAATATGTGGCCCCAGGATAAATACTTTGTAATTAAGCAACATATTTAGGGAGGATTTCGTGGTTCTTACATTTTTAGTTAATTTTAAGCATTTGCTAATGGTACTAAAATAGTTTTCTAAAGATTTATTTATTTATTTATTTATTTTGGGGAGAGAGCACATGAGCGGGAGGGGAAGAGGGAGAGGGAGAGAGAGCTTCAAGGAGACTCAGAACTGAGCATGGAGCCCAACATGGGACTCCATCTCACAACACTGAGATCATGACGTGAGCCGAAACCAAGAGTCCGACACTTAGCCGACTGCACTACCCAGGCACCCTGGCACCAAAATATTTTTGACTTCTCAGACTTATGTCACTTATACTTATTTATATTGAGATCACCCTCTGTTTTCTGAACATATTCATCTCTTACTGTTCTTATCTCTGTGGAGTATATACTCTGCCCATTTCCACATTCTGATGAGACAGTATTTGTCAAGTGACCCAAGATAGTGTTCCAGTGTAATGGAGACTAAACAGGCTGTGGCCCTTGTTTTTCTTCTTTTCTTTTCTTTTTTCTTTCCTCTCCCCTCCCCTTTCCTCTTCTTCCTTCCTTCCTGTTCTTATTGTTCCTCCTCCTCCCCCCTTTCTTCTTCTTCTTCTTCTTCTTCCTTCTTTCTTCTTTCTTCTTTCTTCTTCTTGACTCATGATGGGGGGGAGGGGCAGAGAGAGATGGAATCTCAAGCAACCTCCACCCTGAGCACAGAGCCCGATGTGGGGCTCAATCTCAATGACCATGAGATCATGACCTGAACCAAAATCAAGAGTCTGACACTTAACTGACTGAGCCATGAATGTGCCCCATTATTTCAGTATAAATAGGTTTTTGGGAAACTCAAATGGAAAAGCAAAAGTAAATAGGGAAATAATGTGGTTTCTTTTGATTCTTTTGTTGGATGTTAATTTCTCCCTCACTTATAAGATGTGAGAGAATTTCACAAATGGAAACATCCATAGAAGCCAGGGGTTCCTGCCTTTATCCGAGAGACCTCCCTGTGAAACTTCTTCTACAAGCATCTTACTAGACTATGTATCCACACCTAGTGGCAGAAAACTCCCTGTCTCATATTCTGGTATCACACCTTTCTAATTGCCTGTCATTTTTACCATGTTGATTAGAAATATGACTCCCGGGGTGCCTGAGTGGCTCAGTGGGTTAAAGTCTCTGCCTTCAGCTCAGGTCATGATCCCAGGGTCCTGGGACTGAGCCCTGCATCGGACTCTCTGCTCAGCAAGGAGTCTGCTTTCCTTCCTCTCTCTCTGCCCGCCTCTCAGCCTATCTCTCTCTCTGTCAAATAAAAAAATAAAATCTTTAAAAAAAAAAGAAATATGACTCCTAGAAAAGCTTATCAGTTGGCCCTTATTTTGTCTTGTGCAACCTAAGAGAATGTATTCTTCATCTTCATGTCTCAGCTTCTCTGAGGATTTGAAGAGGGACACCAATAAGACTGAAGTTGAGCTCATGGAACAGTTTCTTGTGTCTGAGTGTTTTGAGTCTCACGGTCATCATGGTTACGTTTTCCATCTAGGTTGTCAGCATCCCTTTTAAAAAGTAGAGCTGTTATCCAGAAATGGACAAGTTGTTTGGAGTATGGCCTGACCACATTAGAGTAAAAAGGTTCACATCTCCTGCATACATTTTCTTAACTTGAGATTGCATTTATGCTCTGGACACTGCAATTCCTTTCTTATTAGGAAATACAGAATGTGATTTTTAAAAAGATTTATTTATTTATTTATTTGATAGAGATCACAAGTAGGCAGAGAGGCAGGCAGAGAGAGAGGAGGAAGCAGGCTCCCCGCTGAGCAGAGCCCGATGTGGGGCTTGATCCCAGGACCCTGAGATCATGACTTGAGCTGAAGGCAGAGGCTTGAACCCACTGAGCCACGAGGCGCCCCCAGAATGTGATTTTTAAAAATGGCTTCATTTTTATTAAATATTAGACTTGAGTGTCTTTATTTTAATTGATTGTTGCATAGAATGAGCTGGTGTTGCTCTGAACATTTTGTTTTCCCTGATGCATAATCATGACTACATTGTGATTCTTGGCAAAAGGGAGAGTTGTTGGTCTTCTTGAGTCCATTGCTGTGTAGTCCTGAGCTTTGTGAACTCTCAGGTAGAGCTGTCTTCTCCTTTATCACCAGGTCATCCCGCTCCTCCTATGTAGATGAGGACTGTGACTCATTGGCCCTCTGTGACCCTATGCAGAGGATGAATTGTGAGGTGGACAGCCTTCCCGAGAGCTGCTTTGACAGCGGCTTGTCTACCCTGAGAGACTCCAACGAATATGACTCGGAGGTGGAATACAGGCACCAGAGGACACTTCCGAGGTCACACGGCACACAGGAGATCTTTGGCGGTGATGCTTCAGACATAGACGTAAGCCCCAGAAATCACTGTCTCCTGGGCCGTACCTTCAATAGAAATCTATCACCCTGTTTGACTTGTATGTGTCGTGGGAATACAACTGAAAGGTTATAAATATGAAACATAGTAGAATGTATTTTTCTTCATCAGGGTAGGGAGAAATTTTCACAGATTGCCATTTGGGGCGACTCTGTTCCATAACAGAACTGACTATAGATTCATCTGTGTATTTTTCTTCTCTTTAATCCATAATATATATGTGTAATGAGAGACTTTGTTTTTTAATGGCTGACTAAAAAAAAAATAAATAAATAACAAAAACCAGGTTCCTGATATAAGGGATGAAGAGACGTTTGGTGCCGAAGGTGTGGCTGCCGTCTTAGACTGGAAACCCCAGGGGTCCGCTAGTGAGGGCAGCATCGTCAGTTCTTCAAGAAAGCCCATCTCAGCTCTGTCACCACAGGTAGGTAGTTTCTGGGATATTTTATTCATGAACACTGTGAATTTTCGGTGCCTTATAACTTATTAGGAAGACAACTGGCACGGCCTTTGTCACCCACTGTGGCTTTGTCCCCCTAGACAGACGTGGTGAATGGTGACCATAAATCTTCCAGCTCACAGAAGGCTTACAAGATTGTGCTTGCTGGGGATGCTGCAGTGGGGAAGTCTAGTTTCCTCATGAGGCTCTGCAAGAATGAATTTCGAGGAAATACAAGTGCCACCCTGGGTATGGTTCCTTCTCCAGTTGGTAATGGGGAAATGACCTTGCTTTAGCTTGATTTTATTTTCCATAGAAAGTATATTCATGGATCCCTCTGTATACATATATAATATATAGGTGTGTGTGTGTGTGTGTGTGTGTGTGTGTGTGTGTGTGTGTGTATCCTTATCTACAGAATGGTCTTCTGTTTTGGTGAAGGCCCAACTTTAGGAAAAGAAGACTGACAAAGGACAGAGGTATCCATTTAGCCAGTTAGAGCAGCCAGACCAAGCTTTGAGCCAGAGATGACAGATTTATTTATTCAGCAGACATTTCCTGAGTTCTCCTAGGAGCACAATACTGCTGTAAGTGCTAAGGACACACAACGAACAGAGGCAACTAAAGCCCAGCCTGCAAGAAAACTTCACCCTAAAGGATAGCAATGGGTGAAAAAAAGATGAAGTTTGGAGAGAGGTGCAGTTTTACACAGGGTGACCGGGGAAAGCTTTTCTGATAAGCTGTCACTTGGCAAAGTGACATTGTTGATGGCCACTTTGTCATGGTCAAAATCATAGCCAGGTGTAAGATCCCTTCCCCTCCTTTACAGCGGAATACATGAGTAAGCAGTTCTGAGAACAAGAGAGGAAGTGTCCTGATTTCCCAAATTTGCATACTAATCAGTAGAAGGAGTTGAAGGTTTGCAAATTATTGCTCACCTTTCTTTTTTATCTAAAGAGTTCTTATTTTGATGATGAGAAATATTAGAACAGATTGATTATACCCTCTTCACAGTGGGCGTCTTTGTAAATTCATGGTTCTCCATCATACCCCTGAAGGTAACAAATCTTCAAGTTCACTTTGATTTGGTTCCTGAAAAGACCACCGCGTTTTGTTTGGTTGCTCAAGAGCATGGTGTATATGCACACCTCCCACGCATCCACACACAGATACATGCACACGTACACACGTCCACATGCACACAAGCACACACACATAAACAGGCAGAGACATACCGACTTCATGTAATCACACGGACAAACAGAACGTAGATTTTCCTTTTGTCTGCAGCCGAAAGCCTTCCCCAGCTCAGCCAACCTGCAGAGGGTGCCTCCGCGCACATGTGTGTTCTGACTTGTAATAGTGTTTGAAGGTCGCTGTCCTTGAAGGCTACATTCATCCCTCTCTACCTCATTGAGCTTTGACTTATTCGCTTTTGTCTTATCTACAGAGGGCTTGAGAGTCAAAACCAGTGAAATTGTTTACATCATGGTCCCTACGTTGTCTTGTAATTCCCTTTCAGGAGTCGATTTTCAGATGAAAACTCTCCTTGTGGACGGAGAGCGCACAGTCCTGCAGCTCTGGGATACGGCTGGTCAGGAGAGGCAAGTGCTTCCCACAGCGCTGTGGGCTCACCTTTGGTCTGCATGGACAAGCCTTGTGGGACACTTGGTGGTTTTTGATGCTCATAATCCTACAATTATAATACACTGTATAATTACATAGTGCATTAGGATATTGGGAATGTTTGCATGTCCCCACATTCTTTCCTCCTTCATTTACCTGTCAGTTGTGTGTAGGAGTCTTCAGGCTTCCTCTGAGCTGCTGTTCCGTTGGGAAAAGGAGAGTGCCCTTTCCGAACGAGAGAACGTAGGCGAGGCAGCACTCCTGGAATGCAGTGTCGGTGTGAGGAGGCACTTAGCCAGGCTCAATAAAAGACCGAAAGGGGAATCTGTCAGCTCCCCTCCATTCAAGGGCAGAGGCACCAACTAAGTAGAAGACTCGTGTCTGGTGACCTTGCCTTCTGCATGCGTTGCCAATGACCAGAAGGATCAAGTGTAGGTTTTAATCCTGCCTTACTCTTCGGAAATAGCATCTCCCCACTTGCTCAGCTAGTGAGTATGGGCTGTGTACACATGTGCCCGTACCAGGCACCATTTAGGCTCCAAAGATTCAACAGGAAACAGACACAAATCCACAAAAGCTGCTTGCAGGGAGCTCGCATTCTCTAGGACACTGAGACTTTCAATATTTAAACATTTGTAGTCGACATGGCCTTTTTAAAGACGCTATCAAGTGTTGCAGTTAGTTTAGAGTTGGGACACACACGCAGGCGCAGGGGTGTGCTCTTGTGCTAGCGAACCGGCCCACGTGCCGTGTGTGTAAAGCTGGCATGCTGTGGCACTCTGCATCGTTAGGCCCTCTTCCATGCCCCCCCCAGTAACCCCTCCCCACCCCCCCAGACCACAGTTTTCTCTCTCGGGCCTCTCCTTCCCTCCTTCCCTGTGTCCCACACATGGGATTAGGAGCTTGTTGCAGGGGCTGAAATTTTTAGAAGTTATACTCTCAGCCTTGTCCTGGTTATACTTTAGGTTTATAGATATTCTTGGAGAAATTGTTTGGCTCTCGTAGATCATACCCCAAATTATTCTGTTTCCCTACACTGAGTCGTTCCAGCCCTCTGAGGTGGCTCTGTCCCAGTGCCAGGTTGCCATGAGATTCTTCTAAATGGAGGCTTATCCTAGAAAAGGAGAAAAAAGTGAGAATGAAAGAGATGAAGAAGGGGTACCACTTGACCAACAGACTGATTAGAACTGGTATTTACACGCTTTCCTCTTTGCCAGGTTTAGAAGTATCGCCAAGTCTTACTTCAGAAGAGCAGACGGCGTTCTGCTGTTGTATGATGTTACATGCGAGAAGAGCTTTCTCAATGTTCGAGAATGGGTGGACATGATCGAGGTAAGATATCAAAACACAGAAACAAACAAAAAACTACACGGGCGTCATGGGCCATCTTAGAAGACGCGATTTCTCTTCTTTGTTGATGTGCACACCATTAGAAAGCATTGCTTGGGTGTGAGAGGGGGAGTGTCTCATGGCGCTTGGCAGTATTGGTCTCTTCCTCGGTAGCCGGGCGAGTTTCCCCAGAGCCGTGGATACCACTGAAGTGAGCTTCTGGGAATAAAACTTCTGGTTTTCTTACAGATAAAATCAGAACCCCTTTGGAAGTAACTGCAAATGTGGGCAACCTGAGAAGCAGCAGCTCTTAATGCCTGGGGTGGTGTGTATGTGACTGGGTGTGTGCGGGGCCCCCATGTGTGCCAGATATGAGCACGTGCAAGGCCCAGCTCCGTTAGCACCTGTGTCCTCAACCTTATTCTGGTGGTAATTTGGTGCCCCTGAAATACCAAGTGTTTTTAAATTTTTTTTAGAGTCTCAAAAATCAGTAAAAGTTTTTTTGTTGTTGTTTTTAAAACCAAGTGGTATCTTAAACATGGTGACAACTGTGCCACTTTTTTTTTCTCTTTTTTGTTAAATGAGATAGTGTCTTTCATCTGAGGAGCTTTCATATCCTTTGATTTCATGGTAAATAATTTCTAGAAGTAGGAAATGATTTTGACCTCACTTAGTGTGCTGCCAGCGGGTTATTAATTAACATAAAATTCAGTTCAAGCTGTGGTTCAATATACTCTCTTGGAAAAAAAGAAACTAGTGGCTAATAGAATTTTTCAATTAAGTGTATTATCTCTAATTTTTAACAGGCATTAAACAGTGCAGCGATGACTAAACAGAGAACTGATTGCTGTGTATCAACTTAGCTTCTAGAGTCTTCCATTGGGCCTATTTTATACCCTGTAAGAAAATAAAATTATATTCTCTTTCTAAATGGAGAAGTGATTTGAGAAATGACAAAGAAATGTACATTTTGTCCTAGCAAAATATCATGACCTAAAATTATTATAAATATGATGCAAGTGTGTTGATGTTTATGTAGCATTTTTACTTCAGAAAATTTCCACATGTTATATACATCTTTGTAACATATCTGAGGAAAGAAGTAAGAAGCGTAATGTTACTCTCGTTTTTTATGAGAAACCTGAGTTGGAAAAAGTGTATGACCCTGATTTGTGGTTATTTAGAGGGGAGGGGTTGAAGGGGGCCTTGGATCTCCTGAGTCAGCCCTGGTTGCTGCTGTGATAAAGAGCCAGAGTAAGCAGCAGGTTGAGAAAAGAAGCTTGTGGTGTCCAGAGTGGAGTTCCGAGGTACGTTCCATGCACAGAGGAGAAGTGTCCGCTCACGGGAACAGACCGACCTCCCTGGGGTAGAACAATGAGTCTAGAGAATAACATCATCCTAATCGACTGGTACCCACAGAAAATTTAAAATCCACAGCAAAACTTTTTATTGTTAAAACTTTTGGACGTAGTCTGCATTTTAAGTCTTTGCATGATGAGCAAGGACTGGTGACCCAAAGGCAAGGTCAGTCACAGTGTTGAAATAGCCGTTAGTGACCACTTTAGATGGTGTGCCAGGCCCCCATCATTTGCCATCATTTGCTAATCACCTACACGTGGTAAGTGACCTTTACCACTCTGTGGATCACCTTTCACAGGGTCTGAAAAGGACAAAAACTGTATTCAAGATGAACTATTGAATTTGTCACGGGGAAAAATTAGATACTACTTAGCTAATTTTTGACTTCTACCCTTGGGAAAAAAGGGCATGACAAACCTTTGCCATGGCTCAGCCTTTCTAATTGGAGGACATTCTGTGGGGACAGTTTATGTGGCCACTAAAGATACAGGTGGAAACTGACAGCATGATTGTTGGGATAGGCCCAAGGGCTGTAGGGTAATGGAATGTCAGTGGTGAATTAATAATTAACCCATTTCGATAAAAACCACTGAGTTACAAAATTGCACAATAAAATCATGGGTAAAATTAAATGATGGCCATTTACTTACCTGTCATGAGTAATGTATTGGTTGAATGCTTGGGTGAACTTTGACTTGAGGAGACACTTGAGACGTGAGATCTCTAACTGACTTTTTCACATTCCGGAGTATTTTTGGAGTCCCTCCTTTGTGCAGGTTCCAGAGCCTGGAATGTGCCCACAGTAGGGGAGCTTGTATCCAAGTAGGGGAAATATAATAAGCAACAAACAAGTAAATAAAATTAATGGAATGATAGAGAATGACAAATATTGTGGACACAAGAAGGCAGAGTAAAGGGCCTGATGGTGTGGTCAGGGCAGCCTCCCTGGAAGGTGCTGTTCGAGACAAGACTGGAAGGAGTTGCCCGTATTTACTGACATAACTTTGGAAAGTCACTTAGATGCTTGGGTTCTATTTGTTGAGCGGCTTCCAAAGTTGCCCCCTTGGAACCTGAACTGTTTGCAGAAGAACACGGTTAATGAACACATCAATGGACAGGGCACCTAGTTTCAGGGATGGCCCTCCATTCCCTTCTCCCTTCTACTGTTACTACACTGTGGTGTCCTTGGTCGGAGGAGAATGGTCTGAAGAGAAGGGAAATCAGATGTAATACCATTGTTTTCAACGCTCATTTCTTTTTTTTTTAAAGATTTTATTTATTTATTTGACAGACAGAGATCACAAATAGGCAGAGAAGCAGGTAGAGAGAGAGGAAGGGAAGCAGGCTCCCTGCTGAGCAGAGAGCCTGATGTGGGGCTCAATCTCAGGACCCTGGGATCATGACCTGAGCCAAAAGCAGAGGCTTTAACCCACTGAGCCACCCAGGCGCCCCCAAGGCTCATTTCTTGATCCCGTGGCAGGTGTTAACACCAAACCGAAAGCACAACTGGTACCTGGAGGCCTGGCAGAGGGTCACGGTCAGGGCTGCTGCTGCTGCTCTTGCGTGGGAACAAGAACCCTGTTTTTCTGGGCCAGTCAGTCTAGCTTTCTCTGTTCTCATTAGAGCCTGCTGAGGTGCGATGTGCCCTTACTAACCCCTTCATTTTACCAGTGGGGAAACTGAGGCAGAAACATGAAGCATTTCACCTGATTTCTGGGCCACAGCTGGTACAGCGGCCAGGTGGTGGGAGAGGTGGCCTCGGATGCAGCTCTGTTCCCCACGTTTCACGTGGACCTGCAAAGGTGGATTGGGGAGCATTAGCTTAGATCGATTCCTTCGAATGATCGGTAACTGACTCCTCGTAGGAAAAATGTTAACCTTTAGGACCTTCACATTTTCCTTTTGTTGTGAACCAGACTGCAGTGAGTGTGGATCTCCCATGTTCCGTTTTTATCCCATTATGCTGAGGGATCTTCCTGTTTATTTTGTGCCTGAGATAATGAAGTTGACTTGTTATGAGCACCGTTTGGAGTGAAAGTCAGAGAAAAGTGTGTGGGTGCCACAGCCAAATATAGCTCTGTGGTCATGCCTCTTGAGTTCATATTGGTTCGTATGGTGGCAGAGGTGATGGGGAGCATTTGCACCATGGCCCTGGCCTTTGCAAATTCTTGTTTAACCTCTTGGAAGTTCAGTGTTTTCACTTGGTGATGGAAAGAAATTTGGCTCTCTGTGTCATGCAGAACCCACGGGGCATTTGGAGAGTGGAAGCTGCTGTTGTCAGTGGAACTTGTTCAGTGTTTGATGAACACACAGCATTTTTCCCCTGGCAGGATGCAACCCAGGAGAGTGTTCCTATCATGTTGGTAGGAAACAAGGCTGATCTCCGTGATGCTGCCGCAGCAGAGGAGCAGAAGTGTGTCCCAGGATACTTGGGAGAAAAACTGGCCATGGTAAGGGTGAAAGTGGGGCTGTTGGAATAGACGTAGCCATTCGTGAGCTTTACAGTTGGCGACCCTTCACTCCTGTCTACGTTCGCTTAACAAGGTTCTTTGACAATCCTTCACCCCTTTCGATGGGACTACTGGCCTTCTTACTCAGGCAGAACTCCCAGTGTCCCCCTGCCCTTTATTTTTTTATTTTTATTTTATTTTTTAAAATTTATTTATTTGAGAGAGAGAGAGAAAGAGCAGGCATGAGTATGAGCAGGCGTTGGGAGTGGAGGGGCAGAGGAAGAGGGAGAAACAGGCTCCCCACTGAATAGGGAGCCTGACATAGGACTTGATCCCAGGACCTGAGCAAAGGCAGACACTTAATTGACTACACCACCCAGGTGCCCTCCCGACCCCCACCCTCGCCACATGCATTTTAATGAATGTAAGTAATTGTACCAAGGATTAAACCTCTCATGGAGGTAAAATGATCACTTGGGCAATTTTCCCCATTGAAGAACGTTGACAAAGGAACCAGAAGTATCCTGCCTTCCTCCTGACCCTCGGCCAGTTCCTGGACTCCTCCTAGTTCTGGAATCCACGTCAAGGAAAAAAATGGGTGTCCTGTTTAGAAAACATGGTTTAGTTCCAGAAGGTTACTGTGCCAAAGGGCAGTGTGTTACCAGCTGGAAAAGAATTTGGAAAGTTGTTTTTTTTTCTCTAAGATTTGTGCTTAGTTGAATAGTCTAAAATTATTTTTGGTTGTGCGCTTGTATAGAACATGAGGCTCATTTCGATCCTGTTTATTACTGGGGGCAGCATTTATCTCCCGTTATTACCAGTGTGTGAAGCTGCTCCAGGGCCCCCTTAGGACCTGTCTTTCCCAAACAAGGCATCAGAGGCACCTGTGGGTGGCTAAGTCCACGCCATTGCAGTCTGATTTGATACGGCTGCCTCTGTGGTCCGCTTCAGCCCATGGACAGCCTGTGCTGTAGTATGGCACGTGGACTGTAAAAACAAGGGTCAATGCCACTGTTTTAAATTGGAAAATCTTTCTTGTTTTAAGTTTTAAAACTATGATCCAAACATGCTAAACATCAGAGCTAGGAACCGAAGCACAGAAGAGATTCATTCAACATGTTTAATCATATGCACTTGATCGTGTGTGGAGGAAAGACTGGAGCACACACAGTCTGTGTCTTCAGGAAGTTCATTTCTGGGGCATACACGGAAAATGTATGTAGTACACGAGCCACATTGTCCCACACGCCCCCTTAGAGAGCACGTGATTCCCCACCACATGCCAGGTTTATCCCCTCATGATTTCAGAGTTCCCAAGGTTTGCTCACTTACGCATCTTGTGACCCCTACCCTCCTGTAGCCTCGGAGAGACTCTCCGTGTCACCCCATAACATCCTAGCCATAAAACTTGGAAATTACACATTTCCACTAGAAATTCATTCACATTCATTGTAGAATTTTTATAGATTTTCCCCAGGCTCATGGGTAAAGGTCCCACTGTCGACTCTTAACCCCTCCTTTTGTTCTCTCTCTCCATGCTCCAGAGCAGCCATGACATCCTCCCCTTATCCCACACAGAATTGTGTCACCTACACTCAGGCCCAAGGCCCCTGCAATTCTCCTTCCTGAAAAGACATTGTCTCCAGGCAAAGATGCACAAAAATACTTTCATCAATTACAATTGTGGCAAGTGCAGCACAGAGAAAACACAGAGGGCTGTGAGGTTCCTAATAGCAAGACCTGACAGGGACATGCGAGGCTTAGACAACACTGAAACTTGATTTCATGGGAGGATTATGGAAAAATTCAAAAAGTAAGTAGGAGTCAGCCTGGAGAAGGGGGTTGATGGGCATAACCCAGGTAATGGGAACAACAGGTGCAAAGATAGTGAGGTAAGGGAGAATTTGGAACATTGGAGAAAAGGAAGGAAGATTAGAGCAACCAGAGCATTGAGAGCGAGGGAGGAGGGTGGTGGGTAAAGCTAGGAGTTGGGCTGGGACTACATGGAGGCCTTGTCAGCGATGGGGAAGCATCTGAGCGTTACTTGAAGAGGAATGGGAAACACTGAAAGGTGTGAAGCAGGAGAGTGATATGATCAGTGGTCATACCCATAACCACTGGGAGATAGAATAATAGAGCCCTAGACAGCGTCCATTGGGTTTAACAACACGGAAGTTCCTGAATCTTGAAGGCAAAGATGACAGTGTGAAGAGATGCAAGTTAGCTGTCGGCCCAAAGGAGACATACTTTTGATGGACATGTAATTCGTGAGTGGTTACCTTAAGCTACCATTTTTACCTCTCTCAGATTATCCGATAGAGAATGTTTGTAGCAACTGGTAGGACCGTGGAGAATAAGAACCTTAAAACATGAAATGGTGTATTGTGCTTGTTTTTTTTGTTTTTTTTTTTTTATTATTTATTTTTATTTGTTTATTTACAGCATAACAGTGTTCATTGTTTTGGCATCACACCCAGTGCTCCATGCAGTACATGCCCTCCCTATTACCCAACACCTGGTTCCTCAACCTCCCACCCCCCATCCCCCCGCCCCCCGCCGCCCCTTCATAACCCTCTGGTTGTTTTTCAGAGTCCATAGTCTCTCATGGTTCATCTCCCCTTCCAGTTTCCCTCAACTCCCTCTCCTCTCCATCTCCCCATGTCCTCCATGTTATTTGTTATGCTCTACAAATAAGTGAGACCATATGATACTTGACTCTCTCTGCTTGACTTATTTCGCTCAGCATAATCTCTTCCAGTCCCGTCCATGTTGCTACAAAAGTTGGGTATTCGTCCTTTCTGATGGAGGCATAATACTCCATTGTGTATATGGACCACATCTTCCTTATCCATTCATCCATTGAAGGGCATCTTGGTTCTTTCCACAGTTTGGCGACCGTAACCATTGCTGCAATAAACATTGGGGTACAAATGGCCCTTCTTTTCACTACATCTGTATCTTTGGGGTAAATACCCAGCAGTGCAATTGCAGGGTCATAGGGAAGCTCTATTCTTAATTTCTTGAGGAATCTCCACACTGTTCTCCAAAGTGGCTGCACTAACTTGCATTCCCACCAACAGTGTAAGAGGGTTCCCCTTTCTCCACATCCTCTCCAACACACGTTGTTTCCTGTCTTGCTAATGTGCTTGTTTTTAAGGCAAAATAAAAAGTCCCCTGACTCGGAGCTGTTGTGTCTGGAATAACTAGACCCAAATTCACTATTTTTAAAGCATCAAAACCATGAATACTATTTCTTAGCTGTTAGAATACTCAACAGGAGAATATGTTTGTTTTATTTGTTGTTTTCAAAAGCTAAAATTCCAGGAGTCTTAAGTAAAGGCTTCGTTTAATTGTGTTTATTTCTTTTCTACAGACCTATGGGGCATTATTCTGTGAAACCAGCGCCAAAGACGGCTCGAATATAGTGGAAGCTGTTCTCCATCTTGCTCGGTAAAATGTTGTCTTATATTTGGAAAACTGAATGCAGGATTGTATTTTCACGTAGTTGGTGCATATGCCCGATTTCTGGACCATAATGTGAATATACATTGGAAAACACTGTCTCGTATTTCAGTGGTGGTTAGAGAAACAATTGAACACGGATTTTAGAAAAACTGGTAGTGCTGCTTATTCACTGTGAACGTTGGCAAAATACCTTTACTGCCAAACAAAGCAGGTGCATCTGAGGTGTCGCTGACATTTCTGCAAAATGTCACCGCAAAGCTAATAGTTGACTTGTATGAATCATTTCCAGGAACCAGATTTTAAACACAAGAGACTATTATGAAATTAGCTACCTATTATGACATTTTCTGGGATAAAGGAGAAAAAAAGCAACTCACAAATTGTGTATCATGCTAGTTGGAAGCACTTTATTAAAATAATTACTCAGGTAATTATTAAGCTCAGGCAGTGGTGTTAATAATAAATAACATTTTGGGATGTGGATTAGAATGAAAATTACATCCTTGAGGAACTTGTATATAAATGTGAGTGTTTTTTAATCCTTAGAGTAAATTTGAATTTTAAGAAATAACATTATCTTTTAGATTTATGTCTTCTGCCTGGTTTTCTGTCACAAATGAAAAGATGATTCTTTACTGTCCTGAAGAGATTAAATATCCAAAAGAAAAAAGAAAGGAAAAAAAGAAAATGAGCATGAACAAAATCAGGCCAGTGATCTTTAATTGCTGATGAAGCGAAGCCATAATTTGGGGTGTGTAGGTTTTTTTCTGATCAGATGTGAAATTTTATAAGAATCTTAGCTTTAGTATGATAGATGGCTTCTTCTGCTCCTATCCAGTGACAAGTAAAACACATCGCAGTGTTCCAGTGCTGCTTTTCTATTGATGACTCGGTGTTGATAATGCTTACCAGCTGCTTAGACTGGGGCTTTGGGCAAGATCCTTGCCCTCACTTGAGAAAAGCAGGAAATGGGCCCCAGGACTGTAAATGGTCTGCTTGGCATTAGTCTGTGGCAGGCCTTGGCAGATACCTTGGGCTTGAACTGAGTCTTTCAACATTATCTCCTTTGATATCAGACTGAGAGAGAGCCACCTGCCTGCACCATGCTGGAAATCATCTTGGTGTGAAGCAAAGACAGTGCTAACTCTGGGTGTGACCTAGATCGGGTGGAAGAAAGGCAAACATTTAAGCCTGTGTAGATTCAAGGGAATGATATGGTTTTCTGCCTGTGATTAATAGGAGAATCATGGGCTCATACCACATTTGTCAAACAAGAGTCCAGGTAAAACTAAGCTGGGTGAAATAATGGAGTCCATGTACCTGTGGGTGTGAAGGGGCCGCTGACCAAGGAAGGCTCATTCAGTACAGACGGTGGGGGCGGGGCGGGGGGGGGGGACTGGGTGAGATGCACTGACGGTGGACTCACTGCTGAACTGGTAGGTGTTGGTCCTTTCTCAGGTGTTCGTGCTGGCACTTCACTACAACATTCCCCGGGGATTCCTGGGTGGAAGTGCTCTGCTTGCCAGGCTAGGGGTTTTGCGGAGGACCTGCAGATCTTTAGAGCATCGCTGGGCCCAAAGCTGAACCACAGCGGGCAGGGGTGGGGCCCCTAGCTTTGGCAACGGGGTGCTGACCTATTGCTGGGCCCAGCAGAGAAGGATGATGTGTGCAGGCCTCCTGCCAGGCTGTTGTCTCCAGCCCCACTTAATGGAGGACCACGGTGCAGGAGGCTCAAAGTATGTTTTAAATCTCCCCTCAAACAGCTGTGGAGTCAGATGAGTCCCTCCTCCCTCTTGGCATCTCTAGTCTGTAAAATGAGGGAGGGGGCTGGAGAAGCGACCCCCCAGGTCGTCTCTGATTCTGCCAGTCTGTGGTTTTACACAGAACCGCCGGTATGCCATGGAATACTGGTCGCTACTTCCTGCTGAGTTCATTGTCTTACAGGATCATATTACAGTTAAAGTGACTCCAGATTGCCACAGTCACACCCAGATTGCCGCATCGATGCTCTTTATTGTATCACGATGGTGGGCGAGGCTGTGAGCCGCCTGTGCTTTCTCTGCAGCCACCACACAGCCTCGTGCTTTCTTACCCGGCACACCTGTGCGCAGAGACCTTTTGATCACGAGGTCCCTCCTTGGGAATCACTCACCAGGGAGTTATTTTATTGTTGTTGTTGCATTATGGCCTGGTGTGAGGTCCCTGGTTTCATTATGTTAGTGATGTGTTAAATATGAAAATTATACGTAAAGCAAATATTTAAAAATTTTAATTTGCTTTATATCCTGCCTTCAGATTTGCTTATTAAAGTGCCTAAGTCTTACATGGAAATGGTAGAGTTGCCACTGGTGAAATGATCGTTTTTAAAGTTTTACATCCTGAGGCACCTGGGTGGCTCAGTCCATTGAGGGTCTGCCTTCAGCTCAGGTCATGATCCAAGAGTCCTGGGATCGAGTCCCACATGGAGTTCCCTGCTTAGCAGGGAGTCTGCTTCTCCCTCTCCCCACTGCTCACGCTCTCTCTCTTGCTATCTCTCTCTCTCAAATCAATAAAATCATCTAAAAGAAAGGGTTTTACATCTTTTAGAAAGTTACATATAATGTAAAATATGTTACATTCTTAATTTAGATCTTGCAGGACAGTTACCATCGTGGCCGCTTTCATGCTGCCTCATGTCATAAAACTGAGCTAGACGAGTTTATGGATTTGCACTGTCTGAAACAGAATTCTGTTTTGAGGGGAGGCCATGAATGTTTGGTTAACACCCTGAACTACTAGTATTGTTTTTTTCTGGAAATCTCTCAATCCCAGGAAAAGTGTTTCCTAGAAATGCAGTTTCCTCCAATGCTGACAGGACATTTATCACAATCATTGTCCATTGGCAAGTGAACTTGCCAGCACCAGACCACAAGCTTTGTACATTTTGCAGTAGATTCAAGTTCCAAAGTGTTTAATTGATCAATGGTCTGAGATTTGAAAGAAAAAAAAAAAAACCCCATTAAGTGCTCAGGCTGATATTTCCATTCAGCCCAGGAGCTGAGCCTGTTGGGAGGAAATCTGCCGATGAGACAGAGTCACCTTACATGCAGTTTTCAAGCATGTGGTAGTTTTTATGAGAGAGTGTAGTTTTCCCAGGCTTACACCTATTGTAAGTGTTTGGAATATCTGTCTGATTTCCTTGAAGTGGGAGGGACATGCCTATACTTATGGTGGATTAGAGAAACCAAAGGCCAGATGGACCATGTGGGTACGTATTTTTCCTCCCTAATACTCGCTTTCAGGTTCAATAAAATGTCTGCATTATTGTGAGTACTCAGTCTGTGGAGGCCCCGTACATGGTTCAGTACTGGTATTGAGGAAATAAATAATTGCAGGCCATGCAGTGTAATGAGAGGGGAAAAAAAGAGAGAAAGAGAGAGAGAGAAAACATTTGACCAGAGAGTCAGAATATTGTAGCTGATAGAGGCTATTAGACCGCCTAGAAGGGAGAGATGTGAGTTGTCTTGTGAAGGCGCTATGATTAGTATACCCGTTGCACAGATAAGAAAGTGGAGGACTAGAATGCATAATCAGCCTGCGCAAAGTGACACAGCTACTAAGTGGCAACACTGGGGCTTGTTGCCACCACCCTGGCGCATCAGCTTGTTGCTTCCCTGTTGGTAATCTCAGGATTGCATTCCACATTCTCTTCTTCTTTATTCTCTCTCTGCCTAATGTCATCCATCCCCAGGGCTTCTAGAACTGTCTCTAGCTGGCGACTTTTCCAATTTCTATATTTTTAACCTCCACCTCTTTTTAAAATTTCATAACCATATCCCCAACCACCACCCAGAGGAAATTCTAAAGGCATGACTGTATCCAACATGTGCAAGCCCTCACAGCCTGGCCTCACCCCCTTTCTGGTTGCATCTCTTAATCTTACTTCTCAAAGGAATGATTATCTGTAGACACAGCAAACTTAATTCTAGTTATGGCCAAGCTCTTTTATGTCTCCTTGCACCTAGAATCTCCTTTCCTCATTAAGCGAAGGTCACTTCCTGTTCTTTCAAGAGGTCCCTCCAGTGTCAAAATGTCCACACAGCTCCATCTCCACAAGGCCTTCCTTCCCCACAGACCAGCACGACTGGTATACCGTGCATGTGTGTTAGCAGTGGTCCCGGGACCTGGGAATGAGTTGTTTAGCCTTCTCTGTCTCCTTCAGCGCTCACTAATAGAAGGTCCCAGCATTTGGCATAAATTGAGCATTTGTTGAATGACCAAATGTCTGAGATGATGCAGTTGGAAGTTGTATTAGTTCTCTGTTGTTGCTGTAACAGATTCCCACAAGTGTTGTTGCTTCAGCAATGCACGTGTATCACGTTCCAGTTCTGGAACGTGTTCTAGGTTGGATCGTGTACCTTCCTTCTTCTCCTGGGTCTTTGTTTCCTCATCTGTGAAGTGAGGATAATAATGCTCACCTGTCACCTGTCAGGGATGCATGTGTGTTTGTGTTGTGTGATTGTTTATGTGCATTAAATAAGAAAAATGTGAAAACATATAGTGTAGCGTTTATTAGCTGGCCTTCAGCAAGAATTAATTCCTCCCTCTTTTTTTTTTTTTTCCTTCTCCTGAGATATCTTCTTTCCAACTCAGTATAGTGGTTTTCAAAAGTTAACACATATCAGCACCTTCTGGAGTCCTGCTGACCAATTTGGCTGCCACGGGCCACCTGAATGTGGCGAACCCAAATTGAGATGTGCTGTAGGTACTAAGTATGTACTAGATTTTGAAGACAGTATAAAAATCATAAAATACTTCATTATTATTTTTGTTGATAAAATGCTAAAATGATAATATATTTACTATACTGAGTTAAAATATATTAATAAAATTAAATTTACCTGTTTTTTACACCTTTTAATATGGCTACTAAAAAATTTAAGATTACATGTGGATTGCATTATATTTTGATTGAACAGTGTTGCTGTACTAGGAATATGTTATTCTTAGGCTGTACTAGGAATATGTTATTCGTAGGTTCAGTTATCTGCTGCTCTGTAATAAACCAAAACGTGGTTGCCTGAAACAACTACCACTTTTTAGTTTCTTGAAATGACCAGATCTCAGCTGGAAGTTTCCTCTACTGTTCTTAGTTGGGGTGTCTCATGCATTTGCGGTCAGGTGGCCGTGGGGGTAAAGCTGAGGCTGAGTGTCTGCCACCAGGGTCCTTGTCCTCCTAGCCACTCTGCTGGCCCTCTCCACTGAGGAGCCCTGGCAGCTGAGAGCAGCTAGGCCTTATTAATGCTTGGCTTTGAGTCCCAGCCCACCATTTTCCCTGCATTCTGTTGATCTAAGCAGTCACAGAGCCAGTATTGTCAAGGGACAGCCCATGGTGGGAGCTCCCCAGGCTTGGTGGGGAAGGTAGGATTGTTTGGGGGCCTCCTGGGGAAGAGCTGTCACAGTCAGGAGTGCCATTCAGGGTCTGCGTGTTTCACAGGCATCCCTGGGAACACACTTGGAAGGATACTATCCGTAGGAGGTTTTCACAAGATTTTAGAGATCTTTTGTCATTGTAGCCTCTAGCTGTTAATTCTAAAGGAAAGTTAGGAAGAGGCAGAAGGGTGATTTTTTTTTCCTGGATTTTATGCATTCATCATTATCTCCATGATCCTGTATAATGAAAGAGTGGTTTTGAAGTCATCATTGCTTTTGTTAAGGTCAGCAACTACTAGTAGGCGATGGAAGCCAGGTTCCAGAGTGCTAAGGAGTGAGGTGTGCGTGTGGCAGACTGTAAAGCATGTGAGACCACAGGAGAGAGCAGTGGTAGGATGCATGTGTGTGTGTGTGTGTGTATGTGTGTGTGCATGCGTGTATGTGTGCGTGTTCCTGTGCATGTGTGTCTCGTGTGTGCCTGCCTC
Organism: Meles meles; assembly: GCF_922984935.1. Lineage (NCBI taxonomy): Eukaryota > Metazoa > Chordata > Mammalia > Carnivora > Mustelidae > Meles > Meles meles. The sequence continues at coordinate 73,544,535 of NC_060076.1, forward strand.
TCGCATGCGTGAGCATGGCGTTGTGCTCAGAGTTCAGGCATGGTTCCAGGCCCGGCTTTGTGGCTTCTCCAGCCACGTGACCGAAGGGAAATCGCTTCACCTTCCTTTCTTTGCCTTTGCTTCCGCACATATAAAATGGGGCCCAATAAATTCACATGGTCCTTGAGAGAACGGTGTCCGGATGACATACAGCAAGTGCTCAGCCGTCTTGTTTTTATTTCTACAGAACCATTTGTGGTTTAGTTTTGTACCTCAGTAATGCATTCTCTCTCTCTCTGTCTCTGTCTCTCTCTCCCTCTATCCCCTACCCCCTTCCCCCAGGGAAGTGAAAAAAAGGACCGATGAAGATGACAGCAAATCCATTACCAATCTGACCGGGAGCAGTTCCAGAAAGTCAACGCAGATGAAGAACTGTTGCAGTAGTTAAATCCCAAACATCCTTGGCCTGTCAGGTCTTCAGGTCCAGAGTTCTGGGTGTCTGTGACTTGTTTGCTTCTCACAGAGGCATGTGTCCTCCAGACACGGCCAGGTGGAAGCTGACAGTGTGGGCCTCGCAACTGTGCTCTTAGATCCTTCTGGAGCCCTGGCTTTTTGCTATGTTTCAGTGAATGATTGGGGCCCTGTGGTTGAAGGTACTTGTCTTGTCCTTACAGTCTCAAAAGAGAACATGTAAAAAATGGTTAAAAAAATCATATGCTCAGATCAAAGGTGTAGAAGAAACTTCCTGATATAAATTCACGTGGTAGCTGACTTTGTAGATAACCTAAAACAACATTTTTTTTTCAAATATCTGTTACTAGAATACTAGTCAAAGGGGATTACCATCCTAGCTTTGCTGTTAACTAGCCTATGGTCTCAGACATGTCAGCAGCCCACGATAGATCTGTTTCCTCACCTGCAAAACAAGCAGCTTGGCCTTGTAGGCCTTGGCCTCTCAGATTCTGTGCACTGTAAAGAGTGGGAAGGAGACCACGATGACACACAGTTAGTAAGGACTCTGGCTAGTCGGACTTTTTAAATATTGGGGCATTGATTTTTCTCATTTCTGAAACAACAGAATTTAATTGAGAAAAAATAATGTTGTAGGCTTCAGTAGAGAAAGAAAAATCTATTTTTATATACAGAGGAAAAAACATTTGTGTGACAAAAAGTTAGGAAAAAAAAACAAGTTACTGACATCTCCACAAATTCTGTGGTTTAAGTTTCATGTTAAAAATTCTAATGAAAATCATAGGAGGCCACATACTGGTAAAAGTACAATGCCCAGGAAGGTTGTCACTCTTCACTTAAAAATATATACCAGCCAGTCATGGCCATGGCTAGGTAAAGACAGGAACTGGAGTGACTGCTAATGGGGATGTGGTTTCTTTGGGGAATGAGAATGTTCTGGAATATATACTTTGATAATGGCTGCTAACTTGGTAAATACGTGAAATAACACTGAATTGTTAAAAGGGGAAAGTTTATGGGACCGACTTATACCTCATTTAAAAAAAAAACAAAACACTACCACTTTAACATTTTGCCCAAGGAAAATGTGCATGATTGTTTCAGACCTTCCCATGATTTACAAGCATAATCTCCAATATGGTACAAATCTCTGAACTCTGTCATGGCCAGCGTTCACTACCTGAAATAATGAACAGTGAAGAAATGTTAATGTATAGTTTTGGAAACTCATCTCTTCACAAGAGGTGCTGTCCTTAGGAATGGGAAGTCAGAGTCCTTTGTTTAATATGACTAGTGACTCCTCCTCACCAACAATGTGGTGGGTCTTTCTCTCCTTCTAGAACCTGCAGTGCCTCCCAGATTTCCCCTCTGAAAGGTCTCTAACAGCTGAAGGAGTCAACACCTGACCCTAGAGAAGCCTGGTTTTTGGTTTTTGGCTTTGGGTTCTCAGTGGCCTTGAACCAATTAAGTTATCCCCAACTAGAGGTTTGAACTTACCTTGGTTCATATAGTTCCAGCTTCCAAGTAGTCTGCTGGAAAAACCTTAAATAATAACTTATTGATTGTATTACATAAGCTAATAACATTCCTTTTAGTTGAATTAAAACAATTCCATGGAGCATTTTTTCCCATTTATGATTTTTATGATCAAATCTTTAATTCCCCGGCTTCATTTTCCTTTAAGTGAAAACTGACCAGATATGTTACACACCAAGCTTATAAAGAGCCACAACATCCTCGAGTTTGCAAGAGCATGCCTTCTCTCTATTGACATCTAGGTGTTTTTACCGCAAAGTTTGATCTATTCCTGGCATCTCTACCATGCATTTCTGTTCAATGGCTTAGGTCACACCAAGTTTACATTTTTGACCAGAAAGAGCACCTTGCTGGTCAAATAGTGTCAAACTGAACGGTGTAGCAGGTGTTATTTCTGTGCCATCGTGAGATGCACGTTTTGCCACTGCTCGTTGCCTCTGTGGCATCTTTGGAACCCGGGTTAGAAAGGATCTATGTGTTGACATATGGGACCGTTGTTCAGGTGTTTGGTGCAATTGCACAAAACTCTGTGAGGATAGTTGTTACTGTGTTGCCTTTATTTCCCCCCCAGAGTTGTCTCTCTGCATTTGTCTGACAGTTTGTATGTAGAGTATATCTTTGATACGGAAGTATTGCCTTGCCTTTTGTGTCTGGCTTGTATGGCTAGTACACCCACATTGACTTGGACAGAGATTACATAGACAAAGCACTCATCTTTATTCGAACCTGGATAAATGTTTTGGCAACAAAATCCAAATCAGAGACTTAGAACTCTGGTAAGCCATTTTCTTTAAAGAAAAGGTACTCAGAAGCTCTTTCAGCTGCATTAGTGGGAAATCATCATTATCACCAACATTTCATTTCAGGAAGGTGTTTTCAGAGTGTATTTTTGATTAAAACCTAATATTTTTAGCCTAGAATTAATGTGGCACATTCATATAGTCTTGTGCAACTAACTCATCTTGACTCAGTTTTTCCTTTGAGGGCTTTTAAAATCACAATTATACACTGCTCCTTTTTTTTTTTTAATGTATCCTGACTCACTGGATAATATTTTAATTTCATCATGGAAAAGAATGTTGGATAATAGACATTTTTCACTCTTAACTTTTAGCCTCATGCATTTTCATAATTTATATTTTCCACTTGCTGCTTTATATGACATATGTGACATTTGATTATTTAATGCCAAATGTGATTTGCATAAACTCAAGTCACACAACCCTCTTGGTGAAGATAAAATTGAGGTTAAAAGATAAAGATTTATTTTCATATTTGTACAGTGATCAGCTTCAGAGTGAAAGCTTTTGTGGGCTTTTATTATATATGTGTGTAAGAAATTTCATATGTATATATTAAGTAGGCCTCTGAGTATAGAATAATTGTTTAGTGATTTTGATTTACATGGTTTACATTTTCATAGTATCGGCCATATTTCGTTTATACTGTTTATTTCTCTTCAAACCATTAATAATTATACCATAAAGTATAATTTTTATAGCAATACAAATGTCTAGGGAGCTACAAATATTTTCTGCATTGTAAATTCAATAAAGGACGCTTCCTTTGGTCTTCGGGCTGTTCCCTTCAGCTTTACCACAGGCATCCCTGAAGTAACTTTATTTCTAGGGTGTGCCTGCATGAAACCATGCCTTTAAAACAGCTGTCCTTTCGGGCCTGGGCAGCTGGCTAGTTGGAGAAAAGAAGGAATATGTGGCATTTGGTGCTATGGCCCAGCCATGTCACCTTGGCCAGCGGGGCATCAAGTCGACCATCTTGGTGTGTGACCACTAGAAACAGTGAGGCTTGTGTAGGAAAATTTCAGGACATGTCCTGGCCATCCTTAGGACCTCAGGGGTTAGTCCCTTTCTCTGCCACCCATTCTGCTCCTTCCATCCGCCACACGGCCCCAGCTCATGCTCATCCCCCTGTTTTAGCTGAAACATCACTTCCTTCAGGAAGTCTTCCCTCTCCACCCCTCTAAACTAGGATGAGGCTGCCTGCTCTCACCTGTGCAGCACCCTCTTTAACTGAGCAGCGTCCTTACTGCCCTTGTACTTGATGAACTAGACATATACCTGGAGCCCTTGGTCCGCTGCTGCCTCCCTTCTGCTGTATGCAGTGCTGAAATGGCTAAGCAAATAATTAACTTTAAATAGGGCAGGCATTGCAGAGAGTTTCTGCAAACACACAGAGGCACATACGCAGTAGTCACGGATGGTGTAATAAGAGGCAGCATATTTTAATCGCCACAGGTCTGAGCTCTGCAGCCAACCTGCCTGGGTATGAACCCAGCCTCATATTCCTACTACTGGGTTAACAGTGAATAAGGGGCTTACCCTCTGTGTACCCCAGGATCTTCTTTGATAAAATAGAGTTAAAAGTACCATTGTTGTTGTTTTTGTTTGTTTAGATTTTATTTAACAGAGAGATCACAAGTAGGCAGAGGTGGGGTGGGAAGCAGGCTCCCTGCTGAGCAGAGAGCCTAATGCAGGACTCGATCCCAGGACCCTGAGATCATGACCTGAGCTGAAGGCAGAGACTTAACCTTCTGAGCCACCCAGGTTCCCCTAAAAGTGCCATTCTCATGGGGTGTATATAAAGGATTTGGAATAGTACCCAGCACTTGGATCACCCTCAATTAAAAAAATATTTTGGGGGCACCACGGTGGCCCAGTTAGTTAAACATCTGCTTTCAGCTGAGGTCACGATCCCTGGGTCCTGGAATGAGCGCCACATTTGGGGGGAGGGTCCCTGCTCAGTGGGCAGTACGCTTCTCCCTCTCCCTCTGCCCCTTCTCCCACTCATGCTCTTTTTCTCTCTCAAATAAATGAAAATTTCCTTCTTTTTTTTAAAAGCTGTTTTGAAACACCATTGATTGCATTGGTTTTGGTCGGGACCTTAGGAACCGGCATGGATGAGTAGCAGAACTCAAATTTACCAGATTACCTGGGGGATAGGGCATTGTAGAAGACTCACTTTGACATAAGTTCATTGACTACTTCCCATATATATTCTTGATATTTTGATGGACATGAAGTTGCGTATCACATGGCATAGGATATTGTATAGATGGATTGAAGGAGGAGGAAATCATTGAGAGAAAAACAAAGGTCTGAAAGTTAAATTAGGAAATTGTGAAGGGATTCCTTTCAGGTGTAGGACCGCCATTTATTAAGGTCTAATTGGATCAAGTAGTTGAAGGGATGGAGAGAACACCAGAGGTCTGATTGAAAGAGTGCATGTAAATGACAGTAGACATGGTAGTGGGTAAGGGGGCTCTTGAACTAAATAAAAAGTAACCTTTATGTTTATACCATGACAGATAGCCTGTTGAGAAGGATCTCCAGTATATCCAGCTACCCACAAGAGGGGAATTTATCCCCAGGAAAGCATATTATCTTGCAAGCTTTAAAGTAAAAATTATATCTTTTCTTTCCAGATCTAGATATTAAAATATGTTTTCATAGCTGAAAATGGAAAACAGGCAAAAATGTCTCAACTCAAAATTACAGGGTCAAGTGGATTTTCAAATGCAAAATTCTAGAAATAGTTAACCGATTTCCTTTATTTTTTTTCTGCATCCATATCAGATTTATTTGTGAATTTATATTTCTTATATTTTAGTAGAAAGGGGTTTAGTTGTAATGTCCTTTAACTTCTGACCTCTCAGGCTGGCAGTTCATGAGCCATATTTCATAGCATTTTACATATACATTTGTAGGGTTTCTCTGTACCTTTGGGTTTTGGCTTTCTGAAAAATTTTCCATGCAGGTTTTCAGGCACTCCCATTGCTGTGCAGCAGGGCAGAACTTAAGAGCTGGATAAAGATCCCTTCAGGGGCATCTCATGAAGAGTTCCAGTGTCATTTTAGGGGTTAATTCACCACAACTATTCTCTTTTCTTGATCAGTCATTCCAGAAACAGATGTTTTCCGTCTTAGATGAAATCCCCAAACTTTCCATGATCTCTAAGGCCCTCTGTGATCTGGCTTCTACCTGTTTGCTCACAATGATTCTAGACACTGGGGATGGAGGGTGAATAAGGTAGACTCTCAAGCAGATTATATTCTGATGGGTGCTGACAACAAATTTGTGAACAAATAAAGAAGATCCACATTCTGCTTCCTCCTCCCCTTTCTCTAAATCAGAGTTTACATTTCGGCTTGGGGAACTCTGTTCTCAGACATGCCATACCCTCTCTCCCCTACCCTTTACTCAGGATTTGCTTTCTGCCTGGAGCACCGTCTGTCTGCTCGTGTCCATTTGTCTACCCAGTTCCTGTCCACCCTGGGTGTCTCGGTTCCTCCCAGCAGGTTCCTCAGATCCTGAAGTCTGAGCTAGAGCCTCTCCTCCATGATGTCTCCCTATAGTGCCCATCATAACATTTCATCAGTGGTTGCAATGATCAGCTGAATTGTGCACTTGCCATACTAGATGATTTCTGCCCCCTGCAGCCCTTTAAACTTGACTGAGTGAAGTAAACTTTCTCCACCCTGGAGCATACTTCAGCAGGCTCATGACTCTTCTGAGTCCTCTGGGTCAGGGTCTCACCTTTACTACACCACAGACTCTTCTGAAGCCCAGGATCCCCTCAGATTAATGTTTCTAATAAAGGAAACCAATGTTGTTGAAAGCCTATTCTCAAGATATTTCAAAAATTTTGCAATAATACAGTATTTATATTGCTTTATTGGCACAAGATCTGTTGAAAGAGCTAATAAGCACCGTACTTATGAGGTAGTCATGAATGTAAGCTGTATTTTGGGATGTCTACACCAATATAGAATAAATTATGAATATCCATGGTTTTGTTGATGGTACAGTCACAGGTACCAGTGATATTACTGCATTTCGTTGCATTTTATATGAAATAAAATGCTAAATTTCAGTTAGAGTTTAGTTAGTGAAAATAAACATGTAATTTTTGTCCCAAATTAGAAATATGGATTTCTATCCATAGTAGCAATGGGCCCATGACCCCGAGTAAGTACTTCTGGGCGTGGATAAGAAGGTATGCTCAGGAGCTTCTTTGTCCTAGCTGCTTTTAAGAGGGTCTCTCTTGAAACATAATTCCTCATTCTAACTATAAGGTGTCATGAGGACTTTGAGAATCTAAAATCTTGGGAGGAAATCTCTCTGCCTCTAGTACATGAACGTTGTTTCCATTCGTGAGATTGGGAAAATTTTCATAGACAACTTCTTCCACTATATCATCTAGACTTCTTTCTTTTTCCTCCCCTTCAGGGATTCCAATAATTCTGACGTTGGAACGTTTCATGGCATCATTTATTTCCCTGATTCTGTTTTCGTGGCTTCTGAGCTGTTTGTTCCAGGCTTCCTCCTGATCCTTTCTCTCTATCTGTTTGTCCTCCAGATCACTAATTCTATCTTCTGTCTCAGTTACCCTAGCTTTTAGAGAATTTAGATTAGATTGGAACTCATTGAGAGCATTTTGAACATCATCCCTGGTGGCTTTCAGTTCTGCCCTAATCAATTCTGTTTGGTCATCCATGGCTTTCTCCAACCTAGCTATTGCCTGGATAATTGTTAGTCTGAATTCCTTTTCTGACATATTGTCTATGTCGATAGCCATTAGCTCTGTTGCAGAAGGCCCATCCTCTGTATTTTTCTTCTGTTGGGTATTCCTCCTCCTAGTCATTTTGGAAAGAGATGACTGAACAGATGCAGCTGGACTTATCGATTGTGGTGCAGTCAATGTGCACCCTGGAATGCTTCTGTGCAATCAGGATTCCCCACCCAGATGAGAGAAAAAAGAAAAGAAAAAGAAATAGAGAAGAAGAAAGAAAAAAAGGGAAAAGGAAAAAGGAAAAAAAAAAAACAAGAGAGAGAGATAGGAAAAAAAGGGAAGATAAAAGAGAAGCCTCAGCCCAAATGGGCCACAAGGTAAGATTTGTGAAGTATACAAACAAAAACAGACAAACAAAAAGACTGATAAAAGTATATGACAAGAGAAAAAATATATAAGCAAAAAGGGAAGAACCTCATCAGAAAGAACCCCAAGTATAAGATTTATATATTATCAGGACAAACACAAATTCACAGAAACACTGACAGAAGGAAAAATTGGGAGAGTGGTTATAAATTCTCAGTGTGGGTGAGGAAGGTTATTTTGATTCTTCCTGAATGTATCTTGATGTTTTTGTTAAGGCACTCAACTTTCCTAAGTTACAGGGGGATTAGAAACTGGTTTGCCTATAGGGGTAGCATTGATTGGGGAAAGGGGATTACATTGACGTTTAACTCTATATGTATAGTAGAAAATAAAAATTAAAAAAGAATAAACTAGACTAAACTAAGTTAAAATTTAAAAAAAAGCATAAAAAGAAAAACACGGGTGTATGTATCAAAGAGTTCAGGTTAGAAGGTTATTAAAGAATTTGATGTACTGGACATCTCAGTGTGGTGGTAAATAGGTTAAAAAATTATCTGTATGTGAGGGTGGGAGTCAAGATGGCGGAGAAGTAGCAGCCTGAGACTACATCAGGTAACAGGAGATCAGCTCGATAGCTTATCTAAACATTGCAAACACCTACAAATCCAACGGGAGAGCGAAGAGAAGAAGAACAGCAACTCTAGAAACAGAAAATCAACCACTTTCTGAAAGGTAGGACTGACGGAGAAGTGAATCTAAAACGACGGGAAGATAGACCGTGGGGGGAGGGGCCGGCTCCCGGCAAGTGGCGGAGGAACGGAGCACAAAATCAGGACTTTTAAAAGTCTGTTCCACTGAGGGACATTGCTCCAGGGGCTAAACCGGGGTGAAGCCCACGCGGGGCCAGCGTGGCCCCAGGCCCCGCAAGGTCACAGAAGGATCGGGGGTGTCAGAGTGTCGGAGAGCTTGCAGGTATTAGAACGGAGAAACCGGCTGCAAAGACAGAGCCGAGGACTGAACTCTCAGCTCGGGGTTACCTTGAACTGGTCGCGGGCTGGGTGAGCTCGGAGCGCGGCTAGAGGCTGGGGATACGGGAGTGATTGGGTGCTGTCCTCTGGGGGCGCACTGAGGAGTGGGGCCCCAGGCTCTCGGCTCCTCCGGGCCGGAGACTGGGAGGCCGCCATTTTCATTCCCGTCCTCCGGAACTCTACGGAAAGCATTCAGGGAACAGAAGCTCCCAAAAGCGAACCCGAGCCGATTACTTAGTCCGGCCGCCGGTAAGGGCGGTGCAATCCCGCCTCGGGCAAAGACACTTGAGAATCACTACAACAGGCCCCTCCCCCAGAAGATCAACAAAATATCCAGCCAGGACGAAGTTCATCTATCAAGGAGAAAGCAGATTCAATTCCTAAGACAGCAGAGCAATTCCAGAGGAGGAGAAAGCAAAGCACGGAACTCATGGCTTTCTCCCCATGATTCTTTAGTCTTGCGGGTACTTCAATTTTTTTTTCTTTTTTCAATTTTTTTTTCTTTTTTCAATTTTTTTTTCTTTTTTCTTTTTTCTTCTTCTGCTAAATTTTTTTAAAACTTTTACCCTTTTCTTTTTTAGCGTTTTTTGACTAGTCCATCTAAATATATATATTTTTTCTTTCTTTTTTATATTTTTTTATTTGTTTTAATTTTTAAATTTTTTTCTTTTCTTTCTTTTTTTTTTTTCTTTTTTTTTCAGAACCTGTTTTTTATCCCCTTTCTCCCCCCCACAATTTGGGGTCTCTTCTGATTTGGTTACAGCGCATTTTTCCGGGGTCTTTGCCACCCTATTAGTAGTTTATTTGCTCCTTCATATCCTCTTATCTGGACAAAATGAAAAGGCGGAAAAAATCACCACAAACAAAAGAACAAGAGACAGTACCGAAGGCTAGGGACCTAATCAACACAGACATTGGTACTATGTCAGATCAAGAGTTCAGAATGACGATTCTGAACATTCTAGCCGGGCACGAAAAAGGCATGGAAGATATTAGAGAAACCCTCTCTGGAGATATTAAAGCCCTTTCTGGAGAAATTAAAGAACTAAAATCTAACCAAGTTGAAATCAAAAAAGCTATTAATGAGGTGCAATCAAAAATGGAGGCTCTCACTGCTAGGATAAATGAGGCAGAAGAAAGAATTAGTGATATAGAAGACCAAATGACAGAGAATAAGGAAGCCGAGCAAAAGAGGGACAAACAGCTACTGGACCATGAGGGGAGAATTCGAGAGATAAGTGACACCATAAGACGAAACAACATTAGAATAATTGGGATTCCAGAAGAAGAAGAAACAGAGAGGGGAGCAGAAGGTCTATTGGAGAGAATCATTGGAGAGAATTTCCCTAATATGGCAAAGGGAACAAGCATCAAAATCCAGGAGATGCAGAGAACCCCCCTCAAAGTCAACAAGAATAGGTCCACACCCCGTCACCTAATAGTAAAATTGAAAGTCTTAGTGACAAAGAGAAAATCCTGAAAGCAGCCCGAGAAAAGAAGTCTGTAACATACAATGGTAAAAATATTAGATTGGCAGCAGACCTATCCACAGAGACCTGGCAGGCCAGGAAGAGCTGGCATGATATATTCAGAGCACTCAACGAGAAAAACATGCAGCCAAGAATACTCTATCCAGCTAGGCTATCATTGAAAATAGAAGGAGAGATCAAAATCTTCCAGGACAAACAAAAACTGAAAGAATTTGCAAACACCAAACCAGGTCTCCAGGAAATATTGAAAGGGGTCCTCTAAGCAAAGAGAGAGCCTAAAAGTAGTAGATCAGAAAGGTACAGAGACAATATACAGTAACAGTCACCTTACAGGCTACTAATGGCACTAAATTCATATCTCTCAATAGTTACCCTGAATGTTAATGGGCTAAATGCCCCAATCAAAAGACACAGGGTATCAGAATGGATAAAAAAACAAAACCCATCAGTATGTTGCCTACAAGAAACTCATTTTAGACGCGAAGACACCTCCAGATTGAAAGTGAGGGGGTGGAAAACAATTTACCATGCTAATGGGCATCAGAAGAAAGCTGGGGTGGCAATCGTTATATCAGATCAATTAGATTTTAAGCCAAAGAGTATAATAAGAGATGAGGAAGGACACTATATCCTACTCAAAGGGTCTGTCCAACAAGAAGATCTAACAATTTTAAATATCTATGCCCCTAACGTGGGAGCAGCCAACTATATCAACCAATTAATAACAAAATCAAAGAAACACATCAATAATAATACAATAATAGTAGGGGACTTGAACACTCCCCTCACTGAAATGGACAGATCATCCAAGCCAAAGATCAACAAGGAAATAAAGGCCTTAAATGACACACTGGACCAGATGGACATCACAGATATATTCAGAACATTTCATCCCAAAGCAACAGAATACACATTCTTCTCTAGTGCACATGGAACCTTCTCCAGAATAGATCACATCCTGGGTCACAAATCAGGTCTCAACCGGTATCAAAAGATTAGGATTATTCCCTGCATATTTTCAGACCACAATGCTCTGATGCTAGAACTCAATCACAAGAGGAAAGCTGGAAAGAACCCAAATACATGGAGACTAAACAGCATCCTTCTAAAGAATGAATGGGCTAACCAGGAAATTAAAGAAGAATTGAAAAAATTCATGGAAACAAATGATAATGAAAACACAACAGTTCAAAATCTGTGGGACACAGCAAAGGCAGTCCTGAGAGGAAAATATATAGCGGTACAAGCCTTTCTCAAGAAACAAGAAAGGTCTCAAGTACACAACCTAACCCTACGCGTAAAGGAGCTGGAGAAAGAACAAGAAAGAAACCCTAAACCCAGCAGGAGAAGAGAAATCATAAAGATCAGAGCAGAAATCAATGAAATAGAAACCAAAAAAACAATAGAAAAAATCAATGAAACTAGGAGCTGGTTCTTTGAAAGAATCAATAAGATTGATAAACCCCTGGCCAGACTCATCAAAAAGAAAAGAGAAAGGACCCAAATCAATAAAATCATGAATGAAAGAGGAGAGATCACAACTAACACCAAAGAAATACAGACAATTATAAGAACATACTATGAGCAACTCTACGCCAACAAATTGGACAATCTGGAAGAAATGGATGCATTCCTAGAGACATATAAACTACCACAACTGAACCAGGAAGAAATAGAAAACCTGAACAGGCCCATAACCAGTAAGGAGATTGAAACAGTCATCAAAAATCTCCAAACAAACCAAAGCCCAGGGCCAGATGGCTTCCCAGGGGAATTCTACCAAACATTTAAAGAAGAACTCATTCCTATTCTCCTGAAACTGTTCCAAAAAATAGAAATGGAAGGAAAACTTCCAAACTCATTCTATGAGGCCAGCATCACCTTGATCCCAAAACCAGACAAGGATCCCACCAAAAAAGAGAACTACAGACCAATATCCTTGATGAACACAGACGCAAAAATTCTCGCCAAAATACTAGCCAATAGGATTCAACAGTACATTAAAAGGATTATTCACCACGATCAAGTGGGATTTATTCCAGGGCTGCAGGGTTGGTTCAACATCCGCAAATCAATCAATGTGATAGAACACATTAATAAAAGAAAGAACAAGAACCATATGATACTCTCAATAGATGCTGAAAAAGCATTTGACAAAGTACAGCATCCCTTCCTGATCAAAACTCTTCAAAGTGTAGGGATAGAGGGCACATACCTCAATATTATCAAAGCCATCTATGAAAAACCCACCGCAAATATCATTCTCAATGGAGAAAAACTGAAAGCTTTTCCATTAAGGTCAGGAACACGGCAGGGATGTCCATTATCACCACTGCTATTCAACATAGTATTAGAAGTCCTAGCCTCAGCAATCAGACAACAAAAAGAAATTAAAGGCATCCAAATTGGTAAAGAAGAAGTCAAACTATCACTCTTCGCAGATGATATGATACTATATGTGGAAAACCCAAAAGACTCCACTCCAAAACTGCTAGAACTTGTACAGGAATTCAGTAAAGTGTCAGGATATAAAATCAATGCACAGAAATCAGTTGCATTTCTGTACACCAACAACAAGACTGAAGAAAGAGAAATTAAGGAGTCAATCCCATTTACAATTGTACCCAAAACTATAAGATACCTAGGAATAAACCTAACCAAAGAGACTAAGAATCTATACACAGAAAATTATAAAGTACTCATGAAAGAAATTGAGGAAGACACAAAGAAATGGAAAAATGTTCCATGCTCCTGGATTGGAAGAATAAATATTGTGAAAATGTCTATGCTACCTAAAGCAGTCTACACATTTAATGCAATCCCTATCAAAATACCATCCATTTTTTTCAAAGAAATGGAACAAATAATCCTCAAATTTATATGGAACCAGAAAAGACCTCGAATAGCCAAAGGAATATTGAAGAACAAAGCCAAAGTTGGTGGCATCACAATTCCGGACTTCAAGCTCTATTACAAAGCTGTCATCATCAAGACAGCATGGTACTGGCACAAAAACAGACACATAGATCAGTGGAACAGAATAGAGAGCCCAGAAATCGACCCTCAACTCTATGGCCAACTCATCTTCGACAAAGCAGGAAAGAATGTCCAATGGAAAAAAGACAGCCTCTTCAATAAATGGTGCTGGGAAAATTGGACGGCCACATGCAGAAAAATGAAATTGGACCACTTCCTTACACCACACACGAAAATAGACTCCAAATGGATGAAGGACCTCAATGTGAGAAAGGAATCCATCAAAATCCTTGAGGAGAATGCAGGCAGCAACCTCTTCGACCTCAGCTGTAGCAACATCTTCCTAGGAACAACGGCAAAGGCAAGGGAAGCAAGGGCAAAAATGAACTATTGGGATTTCATCAAATCAAAAGCTTTTGCACAGCAAAGGAAACAGTTAACAAAACCAAAAGACAGCTGACAGAATGGGAGAAGATATTTGCAAACGACATATCAGATAAAGGGCTAGTATCCAAAATCTATAAGGAACTTAGCAAACTCAACACCCAAAGAACAAACAATCCAATCAAGAAATGGGCAGAGAACATGAACAGACATTTCTGCAAAGAAGACATCCAGAAGGCCAACAGACACATGAAAAAGTGCTCCACGTCACTCGGCATCAGGGAAATACAAATCAAAACCACAATGAGATATCACCTCACACCAGTCAGAATGGCTAAAATTAACAAGTCAGGAAATGACAGATGCTGGAGAGGATGTGGAGAAAGGGGAACCCTCCTCCACTGTTGGTGGGAATGCAAGCTGGTCCAACCACTCTGGAAAACAGCATGGAGTTCCTCAAAATGTTGAAAATAGAACTACCCTATGACCCAGCAATTGCACTACTGGGTATTTACCCTAAAGATACAAACATAGTGATCCGAAGGGGCACGTGTACCCGAATGTTTATAGCAGCAATGTCTACAATAGCCAGACTATGGAAAGAACCTAGATGTCCATCAACAGATGAATGGATAAAGAAGAGGTGGTATATATACACAATGGAATACTATGCAGCCATCAAAAGAAATGAAATCTTGCCATTTGCGATGACGTGGATGGAACTAGAGCGTATCATGCTTAGTGAAATAAGTCAATCGGAGAAAGACAACTATCATATGATCTCCCTGATATGAGGACATGGAGAAGCAACATGGGGGGGTAGGGGGATAGGAGAAGAATAAATGAAACAAGATGGGATTGGGAGGGAGACAAACCATAAATGACTCTTAATCTCACAAAACAAACTGGAGGTTGCTGGGGGGAGGTGGGATTGGGAGAGGGGGAGCGGGCTATGGACATTGGGGAGGGGAGGTGAACCATAAGAGACTATGGACTCTGAAAAACAACCTGAGGGTTTTGAAGGGTCAGGGGTGGGAGGTTGGGGGAACAGGTGGTGGGTAATGGGGAGGGCACGTTTTGCATGGAGCACTGGGTGTTGTGCAAAAAGAATGAATACTGTTACGCTGAAAAAATAAATAAAATGGAAAAAAAAATTATCTGTATGTATAAAAAGAACCAGAATATTGGTAAAGAGTTAAAAATAAAAGTTGTATTTTTGAAGTAGTGGTGGTTGTTCTCTTGTAGTCTTTTTTTTTTTTTTTCTTCCTTCCTGGTTGGTTTTCTGGGGGAGGGGCCTGCCATGTGGGTTTTCAGACAATGATGTTCCCTGAGTTAGGTCCTCCTGCTCCCCTCAAGGGGGTGGGCTCTGAGGAAACTGTTTTTTTTAGGCTTTTGTTCTCTGGGGGTTTTTATGTTCTTTCATTTGCTTTCTCTCGCCTTGATAGCTTTTGATGGTTTTTGGAGGTTTAGAGGAGAGCAAACCGCACCCTGACCTCCCTCTCAGAGAGAAGCCTCAGAATGTTTTGCAAGAGCTGCTGGCAAAGTCGGTTCTGAGTCACTGTCCCTGAAGATGCAGGAGCTCCTCGTTGTACCCAAAACCAGGGCAGCGGTGGCTGTCTGGGCAGCTCCAGACCGCCAGAGAGGTTCTGAGCAGAGATTGCACACTGAGATTTTCCTGCATACAGAGGAAAACCCATTAGAATAACGTCAGACCTTTCCACAGAGAACTGACAAGCCAGGAAGAGCTGGCAAAATATATTCAGTGTATTAAATGAGAAGAACATGCAACCAAGAATACTCTATCCAGCAAGACTGACATTTAAAATGGATGGAGAGATAAAGAGTTTCCAAGACCGGCAAGGCTTAAAAGACTATGCAACCACCAAGCCAACACTGCAGGAAATATTAAGGGGGGGTCCTATAAAAGGCAAAAATCCTAAGAATATCATTGAACAGAAATATAGAAACAATCTACAGACAGAAAGACTTCAAAGGCAACACGATATCAATAAAAACCTATCTCTCAATAATCACTCTCAATGTGAATGGCCTAAATGCGCCCATAAAAGGACACAGGGTTGCAGATTGGATAAAACGACAGGAACCATCCATATGTTGTCTACAAGAGACCCTTTTGAACCTAAGGATACACCCAGACTGAAAGTGAAGGGATGGAGAAGCATCTTTCATGCCAATGGGCCTCAAAAGAAGGCCGGAGTAGTGATTCTCATATCAGATAAATTAGATTTTAAACTAAAGACTGTAGTCAGAGATACAGAAGGACACTACATAATTCTTAAGGGGACTATCCGCCAAGATGATCTAACAATTGTGAATATCTATGCCCCCAATATGGGAGCACCCAATTACATAACAAAACTATTAATCAAGATAAAGAGTCATATTGATATGAATACAATAATAGTAGGAGATCTTAATACGTCTCTCTCAGAAATAGACAGATCATCGAAGCAGAAAATAAAGAAATAAGAGCATTGAATGAAACATTGGACCAGATGGACCTCATCGACATATAGAGAACATTCCACCCTAAAACAACAGAATACTCATCCTTCTCAAGTGCACATGGAACCTTCTCCAGAATAGACCACATACTGGGTCACAAAGCAGGACTCAACTGATACCAAAAGACTGACATTATTCCCTGCATATTCTCCGATCACAATGCTTTGAAACTGGAGCTCAATCACAAGGAAAAGTTCAGAAGGAACTCAAACACCTGGAAGCTAAAGACCACCTTGCTTAAGAATGCTTGGATCAACCAGGAGATCAAAGATGAACTTAAACAATTCATGGAAACCAATGAGAAGGTATGCTCAGATGAGAATTCCCATAAAGTAATCAGAACTCCAAGTTTGACTTAGTAGTGTTATTCTCTCTGCTCCAGCTCAGGCCTGCTTCATCCTGGAAACTGGAAATGAGACAAGAGGCTTGGTTGCCCTGGTCTGTCCTGCATCCCTAATGTACTACTTACTACTGATACACTCTCCAAGGCTCCAGGCAAGGAAAGCATGGTGCTTACACCTTGGATACTGTCTTATTCAGTAGCAAGAAAAATATCACAGAAGAAAGCGGATGCATGTGGTCAGCCATTCTTGACCATCATGTGCACTGCAGTTTAAGGAAAAAATATGACCCTTGAAGAAATGTGTTGGAGCCCACCTCCTGCGTCAAAACTGCAGGCTATCTGAAACTAGCCTGATTTAATGATTCCTCTTATAGCTGTGAATACTGGCTGAGGAAGTAAAGAAGGTATAAAGCCCTTAAACCCTCAAAAGCAAAAATAAAATAAGTTGATGACAAAACCTCCCCAGGTTGGCACATGGTGCATAAGATTGAGGATAAAATTGGGTTAAGAATCAGAAATACTGAATGTTTTCTGCAGCAAGATAGCATTCAAATTTTCTTCTCTCTAAAATACCATTAAAACTAGAGTCATACAGATTTTCTTTTAGAGAATTAGACCAACAAGAACAGAAGACAATTACAACAAAATTGTGAAGCTGCAAAGTAGAAGGAAAATTGGGAACTGAATTAAAAAACCTAAGGAAGCTGAATCCTAAACAAGGAATGGGAGAAAGCTGAAAATAATCTAGATTTACATTGTGAATTTTCCAAAAGGCTGAGGAACTAGGGAAGCATGTGCCTCTGTAACTGGTGGGAAGAGGGAAGGTGGGGTAAAAGCAGTTTGAGAAGCAGCTCTATCCTTAAGTATTTTTCTCCCATGCTGTGCCACTACTATCCAGACCAAAGTCCAGAGACTCTGGAGTAAAACAGAGCTGCTAGATTGGGGGATGGATACCAGACACAATTGAGTGTTGGTACTATTCAAAAACTGATGGAATTAAGTGATACTACATATTCTGGGTACTTGGTGCCAAAAGCCAATATTCCCCACTCAGCTTTCAGGACAGTGACAACCTTTATCTTCCCAAGATTGAAAGACTTTTCCCTGGAGTATGACCATCCACAGGGGGAGACCTTAAGATACTGACATCAGACATCATTCCAGAAAATACAACTCTCCTCCATCACCCTACAGTAAAATTCAAATTTGGCAAGTCACTCCACATGCTTTCCATCAGGATTTTAGCTCCCCTGAACAATCCAAGGATCACTGGATATTTGTGGCAAGTCTCTAGCTTGGAAAATGGAGAACAAATAAGACAGAAAAATAGCAACTTAGGGAAATGGAGCCCATGGAGAAAAAAGAAAAAAAAATCATGAATATATTTAGAGAGATAGACGAAACTATTTGCAGCCATGAAACAAGAATAAGTTATTATCAATAAGGAACACTTCAAGAACAAAAGTAAGCTCTTCAAAATTAAAAACATGGGAGCAGAAGTATTAAAAAAATTTATGTTATAGAGTTTGGAAGATAAATTTTAAGAGTCATTGAGAAAGAAACACATAGAAACCAGGAGTGGAAAGAAGTCCAATGTCCAAAAACAACTGTTCCACAAGGAGACATCAGAGAAAACAAGGTGACATGGTCAAATAATTCAAGACAAATTTCCAGAACTGAAAGGCATGACTTGCTAGATTGGAAAAGCCTATCTAAAACCCAGAAGAATGGATGGACATAGAGCATGTTGTCATTAGGGTTCTTTGCCCAGCGAAAAAACTTTCCAAGTTTGCAGAAAGGAAAAAAAAAAAATAGGAAACAGGAATTAGAATGGTTATGCATTTTTCAACAGAAATACCAGAAGCAAAATGACAATGTAGTAATACCTTTAAGTTTCCAAAGGAAAATTATTTCCAAACTGTAATTCTATACCTAGCTAAACTAGGTCAGTAATAATGACATTTTCAAGGCACTCAAGGTCTCAAAAACCTTCTCTTTTATACATTATATACCTTTTCAAATATGCTTGAGGAGAACTTGCTCCAACCAAGGAAAAGTATGTGACGCAGAATACAAGAGTTAAGACATTCAGCATAGGATGGTATAAAGTCCAATACCCAGGGAGACAGTGAAGGGAGATCCCAGTCTGAGAGACGTCACCAGTTGTAGAGGATACTGGTCCCAGTTGGAACAGTGTGACTTAGAGCTGTCACCACAGAGTGCCATTACATCATCTTTTTATCTGAGGATAGAATGGCAGGGTAAATCCAGCCCTGATACTGATCTGTGTACTCCTGTCCTTGCCTTATGTTGGTGAAGTTCCTGCTTGCTGCTTCATTCCCTGTTGCTTGAACTAGCTGCCCATTCCATAGGAGTGTTCTGTTTTTTCCACTCTTGGGAGATGGTGGGAGGCCATAGATAGCTACGGGGGAAAAAAAGAGGGAAGGGGAGAGAGAGAGAGAGCACATGTGCATGAGCTGTACACCCTCCCTGTGTATATTTGCTGTAGACATCTGGTACCCAACTCACACTATATCTTCCCAGAATGCCAATATTTGGTAAACCCTCTTTCCAGAAACCAACTCATCAAATTTTCAAATGATATACCTAGAAGATGGGAGGGATGGAGGTAAGAAGGATGGAAGGAGAGAGAAAAAGAGGAAAGAGGAGTGTTACTGTAATATGGAACACAATTTTAAAACATTCTCTAAATATTTGAATTTCATTAAAAAGTTTTCAGATATTTATGTTTTTATAACTTACAGACAAAAGGGTCTTAAAAACACTAATGTAAATTTCTTGATTAGGGGCACCTGGATGGCTCAGTGGGTTAAGCCTCTGCCTTTGGCTCAGGTCATGGTCCCAGGGTCCTGGGATCAAGCCCCACATCGGGCTCTCTGCTCAGCGGGAAGCCTGCTTCCTCCTCTCTCTCTCTTTGCCTGCCTCTCCAACTATTTGAGATCTCTGTCTAATAAATAAAATAATATAAAAAATTTCTTGATTAAATGCTGTGCTGGATAATTCAGACGATCAGAAACAGTGGTAGACATTTGTCTTTTCCTTTCCTACCAGCATCTAAACACCCTTCTTCTTTACCAAGAATCCTATACCATGTGAATGTTAGTGAGAAACAAAACCGCTTGGATCCTGAGAGAAGCTGAATGGAACAAATGTTCCCTCTCCCCATTATCTAAAACCCAGGGTTTTAGACTTCTCACTGTCTTCCCACCCATCCCTGTGCTCTAAAGGAGTGAACTAGATCTGAGGGTGGTTAAGAAAATCCTCACACCACAGTAATGGATCCCAGACCCTCTAGGGCATGGCCTTGGCCACAGTCCCCAGGGCCTAGCTACCCTTGGTTTCTGCTTATCATCTATAATCTCCATTGAGTTCTTGAGCCTTCTTATTGATTCTGTGTTACCCATGACCTTTGGATAAGGTCATTTCTGCTAAGTTTCAAAAATTAAAAAGAATATAAAATGCAATTAAGTCATCAGTCTTTCTAGTTTGCTTACATGAGGCATCTCTAATTTTGATCTCAAACTTGGAAATAATTAGTTTGTTGTATATATATATTATGTCTTGTTTTCCTACTCCATCTGATAAATTACCACCAACTTTATGACTGAAAAGAACACTAATTTATTCTTATAGTTCTGTAAGCCCTAAATATAAAAATGGGTTTCAGACACTAAAATCAAGCTGTCAGTAGGATGTCATTCCTTCTAGTAGCTCTAGGGGATAATCCATTCATTGTCTTTTCCAGCTTTGCCAATAAAGTGACATATTTACAGGTTCTGTGGATCAGTGCTTTGGTGGACCATAATTCTATCTACTGCAACATCCACAATAATTTTATACCATTATCTTTTTCTTTTCACAGTTTGCAAGTATCAGGTGACTTCAAAAAAAAAAAAAAAAGAATGCTTAACTTCTGAATAATTTGACTTTTAATCTTTTAATTTGGAAAACCTAAATAAATAAGTACACAACCCAAAATTTTCACTTTTTAAAAAAATGATTTAAAAAAATTCCAAAATTCTCTCTGAAAATAAGAAATGAACATTTATAATTTCTAACATTATGTAAATGGCCACAACTTGACATAGAGTTGGACAATTAACCATTTATATAGCACTTATTAGGGGGAGTACTCTCTGAAAGTCTGGGCAGAAAGTTAAAAAAAAAAAAAAGTATATTCCCTCTTCCTGAAGAATGTATCATTTAGTTGACAAGATCACAAAAGAGGCCATCCCCTCGGTATTGGAGAAAATGGAGCCGTTGGAAATTCCAGCCGTGTCACAAAGGAGAATGTGCATTCCCACAGGTTTCTCCATCAGCTACTGGGCTGATGTGTATTCTGTCCTCTTACCATTTTAGAGGCTATTCAAATGACTGTAAACAGATATGGCCCTTTGAGGAGTTTAAAACTCCCGAGATTGTAGACTTGATGGAATTTCAGTGGGAGCACTGAGCAAGTACACAGATAAATTACTAAATTTATCTAAATTACTAAAAAAAATATGTCATAGCATGACCTTGTGAAGACGGTCTATCCTAAGGGGTGTGAGATATTTACCAGAGCATACCAGTAGAGCATAAACCAGACCTGTGGTCTGTTCAGATATGGGCAAGTCACAGAGAGGATGTATATTTCTTATTGTAGATAGGAAAACTCGTATTTCCCAAGTGTTTGCTGTGTCCTACAAGCTTTCTAGATGTTTTCTCATGTTATCCTTGGCAGTAACTCCTGTTTTAGCAGATGAGGAAATGGGTGTAACTAAGCCCAGTGACTTAGCTAAATGGATCTAGGGACTAAGTGGCAGACCTGGGCTTCCAACCCAGGTCGGTTTGAGTCTTTCCATGATAGCACCCTATCTCAGACAATGTACGTCTCAAAGGTCACCCAAATTTATTGAGTCTAAATAGTCCTGGAGAAGAAAATATCTAAAAAAAAAAAAAAAAAGGCACAGGAATAGGAAACATCTTTTCTTTCTATTGTCTTGACTCACTGAGCCCAGAAGGAACCAATCACATTGTCCTGGAGCTGCTGTTCTGATTCAAATTCAAGAAGCCACCTGAATGCCTTTTTCCCTGTGGCAGGCCAGGACATTTAAAGTTCTTGTTGTAGAATGAGGATGGTTTGTATAAGGTTTTTCTCCCTCAGTCTTGAGTATTGGAAGCCTTCAAATTCCCGTTAGAACTGGTTCTTGATTTCCCAACTGGATAATGACCAGAAGAAACACTGTCCTCTCTGTGGACCCAGTCCAATGAGTAGATGTCCAGGATAGAATTAATGCCAGTGCTGAGAGGGATTTTAGAGCTTATCCGTGCTAAGCGCCTCTGTAACCAAACCAACGTGATTTCACTCCTTGGTGAGTCAGAAACTGTGCCAGGTTGAGTTGTTACACAAAGAATCTGTCTGCAGCAAATAAGGAGATCACAGAGAATGAGAATGTTTTCCAAATCTGTGACTCCCTGAGCAAGGGTGGATGGGTTCCTTTTATTTAGGGTTAGGATGAATATTTAGATAGAGCAGTCTTGTCATCATATGGAGAGGCAGGCATAAGGTCATGCATGCACCTTAAGGAAACATTCCTGCACACACATAGTATGTTATGTAAATGCAGCTTGGACTCCTCCTTGGGCAGAGATCTTAGCATTACAATGAGGTAAAGGTAGTTGCTGGTCGTTCTAGAGGTCACTCCACAGTCCATCTGCACAGGCGCGAGTCAGAGGTTAAGCTCAGACTGGTCTGAGGGGTCTGGACCCACTGGAGTTTCTGTCCTGGCCGTCGCCTTCTCTCCAGGGGCAACTTCACTTTATATCTGCCCAAGAGATATTCTAGAGAGAAGAGCTTAAGGAAAAATGTGGGACCAAGATCAATGAGTACTAGCAGGTGGGGAGTGAAGGTCGTGTGTAGAGTCTAGCTGGCGACACTTTAATAGGTGAGGTAACTGGTGTTCAGGGATAGCCTGTGATTATCTGTGTGGTTTCAGAGCAGGACACAGAGTCCAGGTCTCCTCTCTGCAGGCTAACAGTTCAAGATACCACACTTCCTCCTGCCTTTTAGGAACGGGAAATGAGAAATTCTTTCTTCATTTCTTCTTCTCTATTTCCTCCATCCCTTCTTCCCTTCCCTTCCGTTCCCTTCCCTTCTTTTCCCTTCCCCTCCCTTCCCTTCTCTCTTCTTTTCCTTTCTTCTTCTTTCTATTGGGTGCAGAGATGAGGGTGTGAGGGTGTGGGGCTCTGCTTCAAGGCATAAAGAGGAGAGAAGAACTAGAGGCATATGGTCTGGATTTTAGTGACTCCCTTGTTAGGCATAGGAGTAAAATTCTTTCCCTCAAAAACAAACAAGTAAATAGGCCCCTAACCTACCATACTCTGGGTATTTAATGCAAAGTACTCACCATCAGGTAATTTTTTAAAAGTAAGCCATGTAATGGCAAAGACTTAGGAAATTAACTATTGATCTTGAGGGAAAGAACTGTGCCTGTGAACCTGTTACATGAAGGAATACAAATCATGTAGTGACTCATTAGAATGTAAATTCAGAAAAAATCTACTCCATGTGGCTTTTTTCCCACTGACATGATACTTCAAGTCTTAAGAAAAATCCATATTTTCCCTTCTTTTTCCTTCCCTTCCTTTTTAATTTCCTTCCTACTCTTCTTTTTTCTGTGAAGTATGGGCTTACTTATTTTTTCTCATTAAGTCACTGTTGTGGGTTAAATTGTATCCCCCTAAAATATATGTTAAAATCCTAAGCTTTGGTACCAGTGAATATGACCTTATTTGGAAATAGGGTCTCTGCAGGGGTACTCAGATTAAGATGACATCATGCTTGGTAAGGCTGGTCCCTAATCCAATGTGTCTGGTGTCCTTATAAGAAGAGAAAGAGACACATGGGAAAAACGTAGTGTGATGATGCAGTCTGAGATTAGAGAGATGTGTCTATAACCAAGGAACACCAAACATTTCCAGCAACACCAGAAGCTAAGAAGAAAGCACAGGACAAATTTTCCCCTAGAAACTTTAGAAAAAACATGTCCCTACTAACACCCTGATTTTGGACTTCTGTTCTCCAGAACTGTAAGAGAATAAATTTATATTTAGCCACCTAGTTTATGGCAATTTATTACAGTTGCCCTAGGAAAATAATATAGTCACCAAACATTTCCAGAATTCCTGCTATAGCCAGTAGCATTGAGTGGGGTGTGATGGAGAGGAGAGAAAGAAACAGGTGAATATGATACAATTTTTTAGCCTGTAGGAACTCACAGTCTAGCAGCTAAGTTAGGAAGCTTTGTCATGTCCCATCCCACCCACAGGTATATCCACTTTTCCAGAAGACGCCATCAAGGACAGGTGATACCTACGGTGACATCTTTGTGTTATACTTTCAATGCAGGGCATTGATCCCAGGGAAAATTGTGATGAGAGGAAATGTGAGTAAGTCTTTAGAATCAAGCAGTAATTTAAATTGGCTTCAGAGAGCTGAAATCCAAAATTTTAAATTATTAAAGAATGATGATGATACTAAGTGTTCTGTTTTGGGTTATTTTGGGGTCCTTGGCCAAGATGAATAAAACTGAATAAATCAAACAGAAGAAGGTAGGAAAGTTCTCTCTGAAATATTCAAGAGGAAAATGTGGTGCGGAGATCATTGGCTCTCCAGGACCTGAATACACATGCTCTTTGACGTGAAAGTTTCCCTTTTACAGATCTGTCCACACTCATAAGAATGCCTACCATCATGACGTTATCTGCTGTAGCGAAGTTTGGAATAGGAACTAAATACACATTTTAAAAATGGGTAAATAAATTATGGTGTGCCTGTACAATGGAATATTATGTAGCCTTCTAGAAGAATGACCCAACTCTGCACATACAGCTAGGAACCATTTCCAAGACATTGTTAAGTGAAAAAGAAAGAGACTGATACATATAATATGATATGGTCTGTGATATAAAGGTTATAGAGACACACATGCTTATATAGGTACAGGCTACCTGTGGAAAGATCCAGAAGAAAACCAGCAGAAGAAAATTGGGGAGCTAGGAGACATGGGTGAGAATGAGCTTACCCCTCAGTATACCCTTTGGAGCATTTTGAGGTTTGCTTCATGTGCGTTATATTACCCATTTAAAAAAAAAATAACAAAGCAAAAAGAAAACTCAGCCTAACAAAATACTGGTTGTCTTGGTGCTGGCAAAAATGGCCCTTCTTCCCATCGATTCCAATCTGCTTGGCTTATCTCCTTTGGCTTGTTAGCATTTTGGATCTTCACTCTGGCTCTCTTGACTCCTAATACCCACCACCAGCCTCCTTTGTCCTGACAACCCACTTTAGACAGACTCCTCTGGCTTCTATCTCTGGCACTTCTCTTGGGCATGGTGCCATGAATGCTCTCTGGCTTGCTGGAGCCCACCAACTCCTGGTCAGGCCAGCCAGGTCACTAGACAGCATGCACCTGGCTGCAGACCCTGCCTAGGTACGAGAAAGGAATGGTCTACATGGTTGGTTGTCCATTGTCTGGGTGTAGTAGAGCAGCTGCCTCTAATGACATTTTACCCTTCGATTGACCCAGAATATGTGGTTCCTTCATTCACTTATTTCTTCATGGGTTGATTTGTGGGTTCTTTTGTTCATTCTTTTGTTTATTCAATATTTCTGAACCTGATAGATAATATTAGGGGTGTGCAAGGGGAAAGATTTCATAGCCCTCTACTTTCCTTTCCTCCAACCCCATGGATAATTTAGATTTTATTATGTCTTGATAGCATGAGATTTAATAATTAAAGCAACTGAACATGTTGTATGCAGACTGGCAGCTTTGGGGAATTACAATTAAATGACCTCCCTTTCACCCTCACCAGAAAGGATATAAAAGGTACAACAAAGAGACATTTAGTTTAATGACATTTGCAGATGAGCCTTATTTCCCTTGGCTGAAAAAAAATTTTTTTTGAACCAGTAAAATCCTTTTTATTGAAGCTTTTTAGTGTTCCAGTTCTCCCAGAGGACATCTTAGGGAGAACAATGAATGCCTGTAGGCAATTGACCACTTTCCATCTTCAGCCACCAGGGATCTTGGGTGAGGTTAGAAGTGCTGCCAGGAACTCCATCAATATTGAAAATGCCTCTAGCTTGATTAAGCTTCGGAAATACCTTCATTGATCCTATTCAAATATTTATGGAACATCTCCCTCAGACAGGGTATACTAATTGACCTCAGAAAAGTCACCTTTGCCTAAGGCCCAAGAGGGGAATGCACACACATACACCGGGCAGGAAAGGGAAATTCCTGGTGGGGTGACTGAAGAATGGGCTGGCTCAGCTCCAGAGAAGGATCCAGTGGAAAAAGCCATAAGGTCCCCGGACACTGATTAAGGCTTATCGCTCCTGTTATCAGAAGTGTTCTGATCTGAATGGTCATCCAAGCAGTAAAGGACAGCTCCAGAGTGGAAGCCAGAATGGACGTCAGGAAGGCAATGGCTTTCATGAGTGAAGGAACCATCTTGAACAACCTCACAGAAAAAAGCAGCAGGTTTCTTTAGTTGCCTGCCCTATAGAAAGTGTTCTTTAATAACTTCGTTTAATAGTATAGTACAGACTCTGAGGACAGACTAACTACCTGGGTTTGGATTCGGGCTCTCCCTGTAAGTTTGCTTAATTCTCAGGCCTCACTGCCTTCATCTGTAAAATGGGGATGTGAGAGTCCACACCATGTAGGCTTGTTTGAGGACTAAATGAGTAAAGTGCTAAAATAGTAAAGAAGCATAAGTACTTGAAAATGGAAACAGTTATTTTAACTGTGCGCTTCTGAAAATGACCATGTCTTCCAATGAGTGGAATTATTAATTCACCTAATTGTGAATTTTGAATTTGTATGGGTAATAAGCTTTTTGTGCTGCAAAATACATTTTCCCCACTTTTGTGGCTTTTCTCTGTTGTCCTTTCCACACCACTTTTTGATCTCAGGCAGATGATCTAAATGGCAACAGCCATGTGATCAGTCGTCACCGGAGTTAGAACACAGATGTGTCTCTTAAATTCTAAGAGGTGCCATCATTATTGGCTTAAAATGTCACAAAGAGGTTGCAGCTGAAAATTCGTGAGCTCTTGAATGATTTGTCTCAGTTTCTGCCCATTTCAGATAGAAAGTATCATTGAGGGGTGGCTGGGTGGCTCAGTCAGTTTAATGTCTGACTTCAGCTCACCTCATGATCCTGGGGTCCTGGGATGGAGCCCCAAGTTGGGGTCCCTGCCCAGCAAGGAGTCTGTTTCTCCCTTTCCCTTTTCCCCTCCCCTTGCTCTCTCGTGCTCTCTCAAGCAAATAAATAAAATCTCAAAAAAAAAAAAAAAAGACAGTATCATTGATAATGTTGACTAAATCATTATCTTTCCCAAAACCTGCCTAAATAATCTTTTCCCTGAACCTGTGTGTTCCTTGTATTAATCAGTTGAAAATAACTTCCTCATGAAATATAGGTCCTTCGTGGTTATTCAAAATGTTTTGCATTGTCTATAAGTTGACATTGCCTGAGGAGAAAGAATTTCCAGTTTGTCTTCAAAATCTTAACAATTAAGAATATTCCCGTCAAACTCTCATTTGCTGAATTTAGGCTGTCACCAAGTCATCGTTGGCCTTGTCCTTCTTTCCATCCCCTCAGTACACGTCCTGGCTTCTGAGTCAAGCCTGAATAAGTTCTGAATAAATTTTATTTTTACAATTGAATTGAAGTTCCGACCATATGGACCTATTCAGACTCTGTAACAATCCACTTCCGAATGATTTTCTGTCAATTCAGTTCAGGGTGCAAATCAAATGTAACCGTTGTGCTGAAAATAACTGTTGAGAGAAAAGCATTTCCCAAGTGCAAGTTGCAAATATGACTTAAAGGGGCTCCCTGTTCAAGGCAATAATTTTTCACTGAAAGCACGCAGGGTCATGCTTTTCCCCCCCCATAATGTATTGTGTTTCAGTTCCTTGAGCCAGCGGGGTGCAGTGGAGAAAGGTCCCCTTTTAACAGCGGCCACAGGCCTTTCTGAATAGCAATGCGTCAGTTCTTCAGCACACCCTCTAGGTGGCAGTGCAGCCCAAGACAATGTGCCTGGTCCTCTGCCTCCTCCCCTCCCCCTAGCTCTGGGTTGGCAGCACAGGTTGGATTGGCATGCAGGGAAAATAATCATTAAAAATAAATGCAATCAAAAGAAGTAGGTTATTATAGTGGCACATTGGAACTGCTTTAGTTAGAAGTCGGTCGGCCTCCCGTTAGAAATGTCGTTTGGGAAGAGTTTACCACTTGGCTGTGGAGATTTGCTAGAGGTTAAAAGTGACATTCTCTAGGTCTCAAACTTGTAGCCTATTTAATCCTAAGAAGTCTGATTTCAGACGGTTGAATGGCTTTGAAGTAGCACGCAAAGACACACAGATGGATTTGTTTTTCTTAAGGCAATTCGTAACTGTTTCTGTAACCTTGATATGCACTATGACCCTGTGACATACTGTGGTTTTGTTGGCCAAATGAGGGTGTATATTCTTAGTAGGATCTTAAGATTAAATTCTGAAAAATACTGATGTGCGAGGAGGGAAAATATTAGAAAGTGCAGCTTAGTTACACATTTCGGTTGGTTTCGTAACAACCCCCTCTTCCCACTTTATATGAGGCCAATCCTTTCTCCTACTCCTTCTGATACCGTGGTTTCTTCCACTTTAAAATGAGGCATCACGTTCCATGAACATTATCAACCTGAGTGCGTCAGGATGTTCGGGTTATGGTATGGTAACAAGCAGCTCCCCAGTCTGAGGGATTTACTACCACCAAAATGAATTCCCAGCTTGTACGGTGGTATAACCTGGATGACACATTATCATGGCAATTCTACCATCTTGTACCTGCACCAGGGGAATATGTGCCCTTAGGCTTTCTTTTCTATACTCTGTTCTGGAATGTTCACATCAGTTCTGCCCCATTCATCGCCTACAACTAGTTATGTGGATACACTCAACAGCAAGGGAGTGGGGGAAGTACTAGGTCAGCATCTCAGCCTCCAGCCTATGTCCCTTCCAGCTCTGTATTTTCCGATTCTGTAATTCTGTTGGGATGTTAGCTTATTTATACCTTAGGGCCCTCAACCGTCAATACCAAGTGCATGTTAATTCCTCAAAAACTAAATTTAATTGTATACCTTGATGACCTCCCAACCCCCCATCAAGGTAAATAAGGCTATGAAATCTTTTCTGAGAACTCTATTCTCCTTTTCTAGGCAAAATTAATTGCTGCTTCTCTGTGCTTTTGTGGCACTTCGTTCATGCTGATGGTTTTGCATTTTCCACAGTCCATTTTGTTGCTATTCTATCTATTCTGATAGAATACAGTCTCATTTTTCTTTTTAAGGTTTTTTATTTATTTATTTGAGAAAGAGTGATCGAGAGAGAGAGAGAGAGAGAGCATGAGCAGGGTGGGGAGGAGGAGCAGAGGGAGAGGGAGAAGCAGTCTACCTGCTGAGCAGGGAGCCGGATGTGGGGTTTGATCCCTGGACTCTCGGATCATGACCTGAGCTGAAGGCAGGCAATCAACTGACTGAGCCACCCAGGCACCTCTAGAATATAATCTCCTTGTTGGCAGGCACTCATTTTTGTTTTTTTAAAGATTTATTTATTTATTTGTCTGTATGTGTGTGTTAGAGAGAGAGAAAGAGAGCGAGCACAAGTGGGAGGGGCAGAGGGAGAAGGACAGAGAATCTCAACTAGATTCCACGCTGAACATGGAGCTGGACGTGGGGCTTGATCTCAAGACCCTGAGATCATGACCCGAGCTGAAACCGAGTTGGACACTTACCCAACCGTGCCACATAGATGCCCCCGCAGGCACTCATTTTTATCCAGCTTTGTATTGCTGATGTCTGAAAAGACACACACACACACGCACACAAAAAGCATAAAGAAGTTAATCTATGAAAAAGAATGATAAAAATTATATTTTTGAGCTCTATGTACTCAAAATAAGTTTTAAACGTATGGAATATGCATCAGTGCCTCATCTCTTTCAATTCCTATAATAATTCTATAATGTAGATAGATGAGGAAACTGCATTTTAAAATTTATTTTTATTTTTTCTTAAAGAATTTATTTATTTATTTGATAGAGAGAGGGGAGGGAAGCTTGAATAGGGAGACCAGCAGGCAGGGGGAGAAACAGCCACCCCGCTGAACAGGGAGCCCGACTCAGGACTTGATCCCAGAACCCTGGGATCATGACCCGAGCAAAAGACAGACACTTACCCAACTGAGCCACCCAGGCGCCCCAAGGAAATTGCATTTGATAGTGTCAAATTACTTTCCCAAGTTTATGAGGTAGAAAATGCTAAAGCTGAGATTCAAGTCAAGGCTTCTTTGATCACAGCGTAGTACTTCTGAAGCGTTACGCTATACTCACTTATCTCCTGATTTGTATGTTTTAATATAAAAAATAATTTAAAAGACATAATTATGATAGATTGAAAAGTTCATCCTGCAAAGTGGTGTGAACTTGAAGTAAAACCTCCCACCCTTGGCCGGACATCTGGACTCTGTTTTCCACGTTGGTTCTACACTTGCTGGTTGTATGACTCTGGGCAAGGCTCTTCTTTTGTCTTGTCCCAGTTTCCATATCTGTAAATTGAGAGTCAAGTTCGGACCATTAATTTTCAACTTTACGCACTGGAGGTCTTGTTAAAATGCAGATCCAGGTACAGCAGGCCTAGGGGGCCTGAGCTTCTGCAATTCTAACAAGCTTCCTGGTGATGCTGTTGTTGGTCTGAGGAGTGCATTTTGAATAGCCAGGAACTAGGTGATTGCTAAGGCTTCCTACTACCTGATTCCGCAAGTCATTAGATGGTCTTGATGGAACTGCTTCTTAATTTATATAATTGGCACAAAAATATGAAGCAATTGATCTGGTGATCCTCATGTAAAAGTCCTTGATCATTCAGCCCAGTATTCGTTCTCCCCCAGCGATAAATCGAGAGTTTCCCTGGAGATTTTCTCCAATTCTCAATCTCTGTCCTTCAGTGCCTGTGATTTTTGGGAAGCATCAGTGTTTACAATTTTTTGGCCACAACCATTGGTTCAGGGAATGTCTTGAGGCAGATTGAAAACCAGTAGGATATAATCAAATGTGTTCCTGAGGACCAGGAACAGAGTCAGAGACATTTTCCAGCTGGCCTTGAACTTGAAGGACTGGATTGCCACGGCATCTCACCTTATCACCAGGAGCATAATAAGGTACCCACACAGAGAAAATAGATCTAAGACAGAGGGAGAGAAACCAAAGCCTGAGGAAGTCCTTCGAGCTTTACTTGTCAATGTAACTTGGCAGGCTCACCCATACATGGTTAAGTACATTTATTAACATGTGTGTGTGTGTGCCCTTGCACTCATGTGCCACGTGTGACTGGCCAGTTTCAACTCTGCAGTTTCAACCTTCTCCCAGATAGGGGGCTTGGGCCCTGGGACCACAGCTCAGCATTGGAGAATGAGCCTGAGGGATTAATTCACGAGAAGTCAAGGCCAAGCATAAAATACAACAGAGGCATGGATGAAGCAGAGAGGCAGGAAATGGAACAGACAGGACCACACTAGAGAGTCAAGGCCACAGGCGAAGGAATAAGAATGGGGCCTGCAGAGAGTCATGGAGCTGCTGGAGTCCAGCTGTGGTCTTCCACAGGAGAACACTGGCCTCTGCGCCCGATGAGGAAGGAGGCATGAGATAGGCCAAGGTGGGGGAACATAGAAGGAGGCAGTCTTGCTCTTTCAAGGCTTAATAAGGCAAAGACACAGACTGCAGACTGGAATTTGTTTGGTCAGGAAACTGCTGCTTGCAGTGCTTTCTCTCTCTCCCTCCCTGTGTGTGTGTGATTATTTATTTATTTTCTGACAGAAGCAGTAATCTCAAATAGTCTCTTGAGACTGGGCAGCTATTAGGGATGCCACAGATGAACTCCTCATAGGATGGCCGACTTCATTTTGACCTGAGGCAAAGCTATTTAAATTTTATTAGGGAAGCAGGCCAACCACCCTATTAGACCTTTGGGTGATTAAAAGAAAATCATCCCATAAAACGTTCCGTTATATACATCTGTTAACTGACCATGGCTTCTTGATGAATTTAAAATATCTGAGAGGCAGAGAGCGGAACAGTAACAATTTATCTGAATCAGACTAAACACACTCAGTTTCATGGAATATCATGGGATCTGGGTTTTTCCTATTTATGGTATTTCCTATTTCCTATTTATCCCTTTCCTTTCCCCCAGCTCCCCAAATATGGTTGCTTCAGCATATTTTGAAATCCATGTTCCCGTGATTGTTTTTGTCTTGCTTCAGTGACTCTGGAGCATTTATCCATGTAATAGCATGGCCTTCCGCTCTATTGCTTCTATAGCCCTCACGCCTCAGTGAATTTGCTTGATGCGATGCAGACAAAATGCTGCTTAGTATATTTTATGTATCTAAATGAATATTTATAGCAAACAAAGGAGGTAGACATTTTTAAAAAGATATAATCATTTTGAGGTAAATGGCTAATTAACTTTTATCGTATATAATAACTTATATTTGGCATACCCCTCAATTGCCTCACAGGACAGAATGTCGTGCCATATTTGACTCAAGGGTGGGTACTCTCATGTTGGTTTACTAATAAGCCAAAACACATCCTAAAATATGATGGCAAGCTCTCTCGTTGGATTAATTATTCTGTAGTACTCATTTCCTTATAAGAAGATATGTGTATAGGGGTGTTCTGAACAGGAGATTTTTTGATTAGGGAAAATCAGACCAAAAAAATTATCCAAAGGACATCCAGGCTTATAGCAGAATCTGATACAGTTTCTAAGAAAGAATGAGATAGATCTATACTTGCTGACCATAAAAACAAAGAAAAATTTGTAATAAATACATAGCATAAACCCGTTCTTATTAAAATATTAATAGTAAAAATAGTACATAACACTGTGAAGGAAATGGCATCAAATTGTTTTCACAAGAGACGTAAGATAATAGGTTACTATCTCTTTAAATTCATTTCCATATAATTTTCTTGTGGATTTTATAATTTAAAAAATGTAGTAAATAGTTTTCAAAAAGGTTCCCAACTTACCTGTATATAGAAGCAATTCGAGTGTACCATTAGAAATGTGAGCACCAAAAATTGAGCTATAAGGTAAAATGAAGCAATTTCTACAGATGTGTACAGAAGAAAGGACTAGATGCTTCACAATGATAGAAATCCTTGAACTTCCGGCATGGCAGGGAAC
Organism: Meles meles; assembly: GCF_922984935.1. Taxonomy (NCBI): domain Eukaryota; kingdom Metazoa; phylum Chordata; class Mammalia; order Carnivora; family Mustelidae; genus Meles; species Meles meles. The sequence goes on from NC_060076.1 coordinate 73,577,469, forward strand.
ATAGCAACAGCAAATCCAACACATCATTTTAAAGATGGGGAAAATGAAATATTGGCAGGGTTAGTGTCTTTTCCGAGCTCAGGCAGTCGGTGCATGATGAGACGGTCATACACGGGAAGTTCCAATGAGAATCTTCTTTCCACTTTAAGGGTTGATGATTCCCAAGTTTTGAAATATGTCTGCCGTTGCATTGGAAATCTAGCTAAGTAATGCTTTAGCTCATTAACTTAAGAATCCTAAAACACCTGTGTCCTCATTGCTTATATTTTATTGTACTGTACGATTCTGGTTTTGAGTGTGGGAAATGAATTAATCATGACTTTACCTCACAGCCCTGTGAGGCAGTGAGCCCTTATTATCGTACCTTCATTTTCCAGATGAAGAAACATGGCACCAAAAGGGTAAGTGATGTGCCGTGGGTCACACACTGGGTCAGTGGCAAAGTTGTTAATGGTAAAGCCTGGGTTAGAGGGCTTTATCTCAGATTCGTTCTATCCTTTTGCATTAAAAACAAGTTCTGAAAATCCAGGACATCTACTTGTCGACTTAACAGATTTAGGCATTTGGGAATTCCAAAGATTAAATTTTTGTAATAGGGAAAAAGACAAAATTTAAAAGTTAGAAAAATAAAAATATAATAGGGATATTAACAGGATAATCAACTCCTTACCAGTGAGCCTAAATTTACATATATGTAAAGAATGTGGTACTTATAAAATGCCCCTGTATAAACCATCTGTTTCCATTCTATGAGAAAGATACAGAAATGCTCTTTGTCTGCTTTGTTTTTAGAAAAATGTGCACAGGGCCCATAGAAAGGTTTTAGATTTGCCTATCTCACACTTGTGTGATGTAGCAATGAATTTGTTTTTATTGGATCATTCTGTGCATAAGAATATTTCAATTATGTTTTTCAAAATCTAAATTAAATCCTCCATTAATTCAATGGGAAAGAGTCAGATAAGGTGAATCACATTAGCCAGACTCTCCTGAGACACTCACACCCTTGCTGAACCTATTGGGACTCTCAATTCATCAAGTAAGTGAACTCGTGAAAATTCACAGGTTTTTTTTTTTTCACGTTAGGTCTTTGGGGGGATTTTGTTTATAAACGCAAGTGATTTTAGTCATATGCTTTCTTATGAAACACACACACTCACACTTACGATTATTCTTTGTTGGTGGAATCTCCTATCCCCTCTACCAGGGCAGAAACCTGGCGGTCAGAGAGATGGGGTGAACTTTGTGCCAGTTAGCACAAAAGTTAGCACATTTTAACTTCAGGAGTTAAAATGAATTTCTTTTATATAAAAAAACTGACCCAGAGCAGTAGCAGCAAGTGTGCTTTCAGAATAATATGGCCAGGGGGAAGTTATTTGGGTACTGGATTGAGTTGGGCTCCTAAGAGCAGTACTTTGAGTTGCTTCCTAGGTTGAGTGTGGGTAGAGAACATGCTCTTCCCACCAGTCCACGTGACTTCCAAAAGGTGATGACTCGGGGAGCCTGGGTGACTTAGTTGTTAGGTGTCTGCCTTCAGCTCGGGTCCTGATCCCGGGGTCCTGGGATCTAGCCCCGCATCAAGCCCCCCATCGGGCTCCCTGCTCGGTGGGAGGCCTGCTTCTCCCTCTGTTACTCCCCCTGCTTGTGTTCCCTCTCTTACTGTGTCTCCCCCTGTCAAATAAATAAACAATTTTTTTTTTTGAAGGTGATGACTCATAGTGGAGACCAGCTGTGTCTGCCTCTGGGTTCCTCAGGAGGATACCCTCCCAGCTGGTGAAGGGAGTTAATCACCCTTTTCCTCAAGGAGAACCACTTTTCCTTCCAGATTGACTCTGAAGAAGCCTCCATTGGGACCAGCTGAAGCCAAAGGCAGTCAGGTGTAGAGGTCCTGGAATGCGCTGGTCTGAAATGAGTGTCAAGGCGAGGGCTACTTGGCGTGTCCTGACGGAGGGTAGCTGCTACCATGAGGAAGGCTGAGAGAGCGTACTGCCAGAGAAGTTGGGAAGAATTGGGGGAGGGGGTAGAATTTAGACATAGGAAGTACATTCAAGGAATCTGTGTGTGCCAGGGTTCGGGGGAGGGTACCCACCAGAGACCTTCTTCCTGGGCCTGTAATGTAGAAAGGTTCTAGGTAGAGAAAGGAGCATGAACCAGAATAGAAGATATACAGTTATGGTATGAGACGGCTGGTTGTGACTAGAAAGATGGTGGACAGTGTGGGATAGTGACTCCAGAAAGGTAAACTCAGACAGATTGTAAAACTTACTGGATGTTGTTCTTGAAAAAGCAATTCTGATAAAAGTTAGTTAGAACCATTTAGAGTGACTCATTTGTCTTTTGGCCAGTATTACCTACCACCTTATTAATAATTATATATGATCACGTAATAAATACAAATAGGGAGGAGGACACATTTTTGTTCTGGTGAGCATCACTTGGCTAGTATAATGTTGTTGCATAGCATTATCTATGCATCTTTTTATGCTAATTATCTACACTGATTAGAAGGAGGTAGTTTAGGGGTATTCATTTTACAGGTGATAAAATGGCAACCCAGAGGGGCTCAGGCATTTCCAAAGCTACAGGGAAAATTATTGGTGAAGCTAAGACAGGAAGCAAGACTCCTCAGCCCTGGGCTGACATTCCTCTCCATTGAGCTATGCTGTCTAATAATATTTTACCCAGAATGCCTTCCCTGGAAAAGATATCTCTCCTTCCCAAATACGGAAAGAAAATACAGTCAGTTGAGTGACAGGGTCATCTGGTACTGATGCAAAAAGACTTTGGGTAATTTCTTGGTCACCGTCATCTTCCCTCTCCCAGCCCCACAGCCCCACACTCTCCAGTTTATAGAGCAGTACTGAGCCCAGCTTAATAGTTTATCTTGTCGAAAGTCTAGATTAGATTTATTTATCATTCAGAGGGGAAATAATCATAAGAAAAACCATTGTATTTCTTTCCTTTAGGTCATAGCTTATCACATGCAGCCCACAAAACCCTAACTGAAATTATTATCTTATCTGGGCCCTGCAAAAAAAAAAAAAATAGACATTGTTTTGAAACATCATTGAACTTGGTCTTTTCTTGGTAGAGACTTGTCATTATGCAATTGTCAGGACTAGCAATCAAGCTGCTTCATGTTTGAGTGTACACTCTGTAGAGTGAATTCTTTTTGGGTATCACAAGAGAACAGAATTTAGAAAAATGTAACGACAGAGAAGATTTGCTCTTCTATTTATTTTCTCTCTTTTGGGAGAATTTGTTATTTTAAAAAGGAAGACTGTAGTGCAAATCTGTTTCATTCCCTTTTGATGGTAACCTTCCCTTGTAAAATGTATCAAATTTGAATGGTACAAATTCCCTTCCCCCATCAATGCATAAACCTTTCAAGCTCAGAGATTCTAGCAGACGGCTGACAAAGCTGTAACTTTACTGAACATGATGCTATAATTAAGGAAATGTGGACTTTGGAGGTAATCATTACTTCTTCTGTGTGAACATCTAGCCCGGGATTTTGCCGCCTACCATGCTTCCTTCTTAATGACAATGTTGGGAGGCTTCCATGTAATTGAAATTGTCCCCTTTGAAGAATTGATGTGTTAAGTGATCATGTAATCTCATGATGAGCTAGTAATGGAGAGATGAATAGAATTTATATACTGGCGCAAAGTGGAAATTATAAATAGACAATCATACAGTAAATTTCTCTACCATTCTACAAGTTCGTGCTGTAGAATTGAAGTAGTTAGGGGCTGCCCACTGCTGCATAAATTTGAGAAGATGCTTCTAGACTCTTTTAGGTAGATCATAAATTAATTTCAATCAAGGTCCATGGATTCAGCCTTTGAGGGTGAAGTACTATGGATGTCTTATGTGAGAGTAGGGGTGTGGCATGTACACTCAGCTATTTCTGCAATAGTGTTGCATTTTGACCATCCCCCAGACTTGCTCACGGGTTTGTGGGTCTGGTGAACTTTGACTGGGGGAGGCTAGACTTCCAGTTGCAGACAACAGGTTGTGGTTCATGTTGGGTTTGGGTCTTCTCCATGAGCTTCTCATCCTCCTTGGACCAGCAGCTATCCAGAGTCTGCTCTTCAAATGTCAAATGACGGGAATGCAAGACAGCAAGTGGAAACAAGTGACAACACGGGAGTTCTTCATCCTGAACTCTCACACTGTCTCCCACACCCACAATTCATTTGCGAGTTGCAGCGTGAAGCTCTGCCAGATGCAGAAGAACAGGAATTCTGAGTTGCATTGCAAAAGCCATAGGTGCATAGAATTATACTCTCCATAATAATTGCAAATAGAGATTAAAACTACAAGAAGACCAATAGTCTCTATTCCTACAAAGTCTTCAGGTGATTCTTATGACTCCCCCCCCCCGAGAAGTGTCAGATGTCTTTTGTTTATTTCTTGTAGCCTCCTTCCCCACAGATTTGCAAGTCAGCAATAAATGTCAAAACTATTAATACTGAATTCACTTCAAATGAAGATTACAAAATGTGCTATGAGGTGGGTATTTGCTCTCTGGAGAGTCTCGTTTATTTCTTGGAGATTTGTTTGTGAATATGTGTAATTAGGGTAGAAGAAAAGTTTAGATTTTGCCTCATTTAGTCACTAAATACCTTTTTGAAAATATGTAGGCTTCTGTTGTGGAAGAGTCCATAATAACTGTAAGCCCTGCCTGTCTTGGGGAGGAGAGAGATGTCACCCCCTGAATCCCCTCCTCCCCATCTGGATGTCTGATGAGTCAGTACTTGGGAAAAAAAGGCTACAAATGGCTAGCCTCAAAATTAACCCATAATTTTGTATGGGCATGGGTATGAATTTCCTAGAGATTCAATTCTCTAGGAAAGAATTTAAGTACGGGATGCATTTAATATCAAATTGAAATATGAGCATATATAGTACTTTGGTCTGAAGGAGCCCTTAAAAGTTCATATTCTTCAGCAAATTTTTCCATAAAGGAAAGGAAAAGAAGTGTTTAAAAACAAACAAACAAACTCTATGTCCTTTCTGCCTTGTTATGATGTGACCCTGCTGTGCCTTCCTGTTCTCCTTGCTTCACAGTATTGCTTAAGGGTGGGCATGGTTATCAGGCAGACTACTTGATATAGGAAGTGCCCAGTACACCTTGAACACATAGTCACTGAGTCTATATCTCGGTCACCATTCTGGTGATCTCTCTCAAAATTTAAGCTCTTAAGTGAGACCTTTAATCCACTTTATTACTACCAGGGCCCAAATTATATATCATAATTTCACAAATGTTTTTGGATTTTTGCTATGATTTTGATTCAAATACATGGATCACAGATGGAGAAATGAAGGAGGCGAGAAGATTTGACCCCACAGTTCAGGCCATCACACTAGGTTTGTGTTATAAGGAAAGAGAGATCATCTCTGCATTTCTGCCTGGAACATGGCCCAAAAGAGAGCAAGGGGTACACAGGGCAATCATGCCGTCTTCAGGATCTGGACTGGGCACTAGAAAAGACGGCTCTCTAATGGGGCACACAGTGGTGTCAGTGCGGCAGAGCCATCCTCGGATATTTTAGCTGACACCTGACATTCTGGCGGCAGCCAAAGTGGAAGAAAAAATGGAACATGTTTTGGGAACCCATGCAAGACATCTCTGAGGATGCCCAGAAAGTACTGGGAAGACTGAGTTCGTGTGTATGGAAGGAGACCACCATGTTGCAAGAGCTATCAACCAGCAATTTTTGGCTTCCTAACCTATTTAGAACATTATATCCATAAATAGGTGTGGCCAAAGACAATTCAGGTCACTTGTAAACTGACAGATACATTTGGCCAAGTATATATGAATACCAGCTGTTGTTTCTTGGCCTCGTCCAAACAGTTCTCTGATGAGTGTGTGCTCAAAGAAAGGTCTTTGGCCCCATGGAAGCAACTTGATTGTCCGCTAAATGTGTGGCAAGTCTGAGGCCTGCCCCTCAGGCTGAAGCTCCAGGACAGACAAGAGGCTCTCTTTATGGAAAGACAGTCTGCAGTCTGTGCAGTGTCTTGGGGTGGCAGTTTGCCAAGTACCATCTCTCCAATTGCTACAGTCCCATAGGACCCAGGAATGCAAGGCCCCCCAGCGACCTGATACAGGCTTATAAGTGGTGTTTCTTGAGTGGCAGCTGCAAAAACTGGGATGCCATGTGTAGAAACCAGGGCACCAGCTGTGTGTAAAGCTCCACTCCAGGAGACACTGCCCCTATGGAGCAAGGCGGAGAGAAAGTGCCAGTAAAGCGCCCACTCTCCGAGGCCTCTGGAAAGGCTGACAATCAGCTCCCAGCTGGGTATTTAATTAGAAGCCAGCCCTCAGGTTGCAGTCTTGCAACCTAGTAGGCCTTAAAAAAGGAGCTCCCGGATCGGCTACTTCTGGATGTGCCTTGTGCCCCAGGGCTGGTAGCTGTTCAAGAACTTTCTACCCATGAGCATAAGCTCCACTGGCCACCGGAGCCAGAAGGAAGTACAGGTGTCCCCTGGCAGCCCTTGCAAAAATCAAGGTGTCAGACAGAGGTATGAACTCCTTTCTGGGGGGCACCCACTGTCCCAATCGCCCAGGGAACTGGGAACTTAAGCTCCCCTGACCTCCAGCGCCAGGCGATCAAGGGACATCCCCTAGGTGGCAGCCGCAAAGGTCGGAGGCGCGACTGTGCTTACAGCTCCCCTCCAGGGGACTCGCACGCATGGGCAAAGGAGAGCGCCAAGACGGCGCCGCCTGTCTGCGCCCCCCAGCGCTTCCGCTTCCTCGGGTCCAAGATGTGTGTGGTCAGTGAGACGCCTGCCCCTCCAGCCGCGGCTTCGATGTAAGCAGGTGAGCCTGAGTCTGGGCGTGAGACCCCCGCCTCCGAGTTGGGTGTCAGGTAACGTGGGTCCCGGAGCGCCAGCGCTCCAGGAGAAGTTCCTCAGATTGCTTGGACTTCGGAGTCTTGGCATGTGAGCCCCATTGATTTTTTTTTTTAAGATTTTATTTATTTATTTGACAGAGAGAGAGCACAAGTAGGCAGAGAGGCAGGCAGAGAGAGAGGAGGAAGCAGGCTCCCTGCTGAGCAGAGAGCCTGAGCAGAGAGCCTGATGTGGGGCTCGATCCCAGGACCCTGAGATCATGACCTGAGCCGAAGGCAGAGGCTTAACCCACTGAGCCACCCAGGCGCCGCCCCCCTCCCCCCATTGATTTTTAAGGTTAGATGTCTTGGGGGCGCCTTTCTCGGGGGCAGCTCCTAAAAGTTGAGGTAGGCAACGTGGGGCTCGAACCCTTTTGCTCCCAAGAAGCTCTAGGTTTGGGGTTTTCTCCTGATTATGGATCTCTATGCAGGCGTGAGGTTTAGGACCAGCCTGTCCCACCCAGTCTCTCCTACACACTTCCATGTGGTTTTCTTCCTCTTTGTCTGGTGTGTGGTTTACTCAGCCAGCCTTTAGGTTGTTGTCGTTGTTTTTTTTTAAAGACTTATTTTTTTAGAGGGGGGAGGGGCAAAGGGAGAGGAGACAGAGTCTTAAGCAGACTCTGTGCTGAGCCTGGAGCCTGTGGTAGGGCTCGATCTCAAGACCCTGAGAAACTAAGAATCAGTTGCTTAACCTATTGTGACACCTAGGCATCTCTTTTAGGTAATTTTTTTTTTTTTAAGATTTTATGCATTCATTTGACAGAACTCACAAGTAGACAGAGAGGCTGACAGAGAGAGAGGAAGGGAAGCAGGCTTCTTGCTGAGCAGAGAGCCCGATGCGGGGCTCGATCCTAGGACCCTGAGATCATGACCTGAGCCGAAGGCAGAGGCTTTAACCCCCTGAGTCACCCAGGCGCCCCTCTTTTAGGTAATTTTAAGAGGAAATTTGTCCATACCCAGCCGCAGACTAAGTGTGTCCGTGGGAGGAGGTGAGCTCAGGATCTTCCTACTTCAGCATCTTGAACCAGAACTTAGACTGAGTTTTATACACTCTTCAAATCATGCAAAAGGGATGGGCCTGCTGCCTACAGGTTTTTAGAGAACGTCCTAGGAAATGAACTTTTAAAAAGTAACATCAATGCTAATATGTTATCCTGGAGGCATAAAGCATTTTTCAGGGTTTTCCTAAGTGCTTCTTGAGACAGTGGCACCTCAGTGATCGAGATTTGAACTCTTGTGATCTGCTTTAATACTGACAAGGTTATTCTAAGGGCTTTGTGCTCTCAAACATGAGCAGCATTTCATTACCCTAGATTTCAGCAGAACTTCTGAAATGCCAAGAGTTTGCCTGCTGTTCCCAGCCTCAGTGAAATATAGGCCGGTCCAGCAGGTCGGAGGACCTTACCTTCTGGATGTGGCCCACGGTGAATGTGAAATGCTAAGTCTTTACAGCCAGAGCATTTGAAATGGCCTTTCAGTTCATTAATTAGTAGATGCTTTCTCTACCTTTGACTACCTGGGACTGACGCGAAGGAGAATTTGCCTACTTTGCGGGGAGGTCGTGGGAGAGCCATGGTCAATCACAGTGTGTTAGAAATGAAAGATTGCAGAAAAGATGATTAAAGCCCCAGTGGCTGCCTTCACAAATGAACTTCAGGAGAAAAAAGCAGTTTAGCGTAAATGTGGCAAGTCTTCATATTGGAGCTTGATGAAATTAAAGGCAATGCCAGGTAATATAAACCATTGTTGAATCTTTTATTAAAACTGGGCTAAAACAAGGAGTAGAAATTTGTCAGGTGCAGTAATTACTTTGGTACTTCACTGATGAAAGCTCTCTTGGGCGAAGCCCTCCTCCCATCTATTTTCCATTTCCTCCTGGTTATACTTTCAGCTGCTAGAGAAGAATAAATAGGAGCCGAGGAGAGGGCAGCCTCCCAGCCTGTTTATGGATTAAATATTTCTAAGGGTAATCGTCGTGGTGGTTTTCTCAGTCTTTCATTTGCCCTGAATTACTATGCTGAGAAAATTTCTAGATTATTTGGTCCTAGAAACATACATGTTGCTGACCATAGAAATAGAGGTGGGGGGGGGGGGGACACCTGATGAGACAGCATTTGTTGCATGTGAAAATACTATAATCTCTGTATTGTGGCCAGGGCAGGAGATGGAAGGAGGATATTGGGACATTAATAGCTGGATAAAAGAAACTACTAAGAAAGAAATGAAAAGTCCTACTGTACAGTGTGGTCTTTGAAGCAGCCTAAGTATCACCTAGAAGCTTGTTAGAAATGCAGAATCTTGGGCCTTACCCCAAAGGTACGTAGTCAGAATCTGCATTTTAATGAGATCCCCGGTGATTCTTTTGAACATTATTAGTGTTTAAGAAGCTCTGGTCTATGGGCATCCCTTGAACTGGGTGCTATCAAAGCTAGGGAGATCTTTAAAACCCAGTACAGTCACAGTTTCTCTGAAGCATTCGCAAAGGGCATGTCTGTTAAAGGAATCACACATTCAATGCTGGTGAAGGTAGAAACCAATAGCTAGAACACTAGCAAGTTACACGAAGTTGTTGTAGTCAGGGCAATCAAGATCTTTCCTCTAATGACTGAATCTGTGCAGTAGTAGAAAGGAGTTAAAACTCCTTGCAGTAGATCTACTGCTTATCAAGAAAAAGGTGCTGGGTGGCCCAAACAAGAGTGGCACGAATGAGTGTCCAATGTGGAGCTTCAGGAGGAGAAGAACTGCAAGACAGGAGTGTGGCTCAGGATAAAGATTGGTTCCTAATCACTTTTTGCTAATAGCTTTAACAAAAGCTGTCAGGGAGGTGGAGTGCACAAGAAATTCAGACCCTGGTTATCCATGTTAATCTTTGTCGTTTACTGAGTGTCCTTCTCTATTCACGTGTGTACTTAAATTAACTCTTTCATAAACTGTACATAATTTGCTCACAAGTGGGTTTTGTTTCTCAAGCATGGGGTCGTTTTCCAGCTCCACTTTCATCGGCTGTTTGACTTTGACAACCTGTATCTAAGAGCCTCACTTTGCCTAGGTTTCTTTAGCTATAAAATGAGGATAACAGTTATCCCCTCATAGGTTTGTCCGAGAATTAAATGAATTAGTACATGCCACTCTCTTAAAAGAATGCCTGACATGTAGTGAGGGCATAATAATTATTGGTTATGATTACTGTTTATGAAGTACTCAGATAAAAGTATTTATTCAGGTATTTTAAGGAAAGGTAGGGAAACCAGGAGGATTTATTCATCATAGGAAGTCACTCTGCTAGTACTCAAGGAAGACAGGTCCCATGAGTCAGACTTATTATTTTAAGGTGCTCCCTACGTTAAATGTGGGTAATAATATAAAAATTAAATAGGATTTTAAGTAGTCATAAATGGACTTAAATGTATTTTCATATAGCCAATATTGAACTCTTTGGAAATTAGAAAAATCCATTATTTTGCTTCTGGAAATCTCATCTATTTTTTTGGACCCGCTTACTTCTTTTTTTTATAGATTTTATTTTTTTATTTATTTGACAGAGACACAGTGAGAGAGGGAGAAACGGGCTTCCCACCGAGCAGGGAGCCTGATGCGGGGCTCAGTCCCAGGACCTGGGATCATGAGCTGAAGGCAGACACTTAACGACTGAGCCACCCAGGGGCCCCTAGTTTCACTTACTTTGAAAGCCAAACCTGCATCAGTAGTTTTTGGGTAAATACTGGTAAAGTAGTGTGGCTGAATTTGATTCTTTAAAAATTGATTGAGGAATTGAAGTTAATGTGCACCTGTATTACACAACAGGAATACTAGAATACAATTAAGATATGGTAAAACTATGAAATATTTAGGATCATCTGGAACTCAGTAAGAATGAGATGTTTGTTCTTTAAAACAGCTTTAACGAAGAAGTGTCCCCCCTCTCCCCCCCAGCTACTTTGTGGCAGTTTTTCACATGCATTTTGGAGGTTTTTCTCTTCCTCTTACTTCTCCCCTTCCTTTCCTATTTCTTCTCCTTTCTTAAAGGGCATTTCTGCAAGGAAATGTCATTAAAAACACAATTTGTTGTAGGTAAGGGCAATAATCGCATTTGAATAGCTGCCCTTGGAGGACATAAAAAAAATGTGTGAAATAAATAAATTTGACCCATGTTATAGACTGGATGTCTGAAACTATTCTTTCTGGTTGTGATTCTGGTCTGACATTGTCATTTCTTGTCCTTTCCTTTTCTAGCCCTATGTGTCCTAAGTGTGAAATATGGACTAAAATATAAAACCATATCTTCAACCAAACCTCAAATGATAGGCCTCTATGATTAGAACCCTGCACAAAAGAATTACAAAAAGCATTTCTAAACAATTAGGAGAATTAGGGTCAGGAGCCAACATGAGACTGCCCTGGGGAGAAATGCAAACCTTTCTTTAAATATACCAGTTTCCTGGGATAAATGTAATTCCTGATAATAATTTCTGGTTTTCCTTCAGTCTGGGGCCATGTTGGTCAGTCTTTTTGTTCTATGGATTTCTGTTTTCAAAGGAGACTTCCTTGCATCTGCTTTCTCTGTGCCATTGAAGATGTTGACAATCTCTGCAAAATCAGGAGAAAGAGGTCTTTGGGATGCTAATGCATTACATGCCTAGTCTTGGCCCAGGTGGCCAGGGTTTGGCTTGGCAATAAGGACATGGCAAAGTTGCAGGGAAGTTCTGAGCCAGCAGGGATTACTGTAATTGAATTCCTGGGCAGCCCCTTGTTGTCTTTCAGCCCAGGCACACTTCTTTGCCTTTTTTCTATTTTCTTTCTGGCTCCCATAAGTAATCTGCAAAGTGGACAATTGGCAACTAGAAAATCAATTGGCCCTCATATCTCCTCTAATTAATTTCTCATTGTCAAGTACTCACAAGGCATTTGTAGGCAGTAAACTGTTCTACCTGATTTTGATGGATGAAAAAGCAGAAATGGAGGGTGGAACATCAGGCCCAGTGCTGTAAGCAAGAGCCCTCCATCTGGACTTCCTCCTCTGTGAGCCTAGGGGACAATATTTTCCTAATAACAAGTTATTACTATCAGTAGTAATTATTTAGAGTTATGTTATCTTTTTTGAGCTCTACTTTTATTACATTTTAGTGTTTTTACAAAAAACAACCATGGGCATTATAGACAAGTAGAAAATAGGGTAGGCAAAATGATAAGTAAAATCATAAAGTACATGAACATTCTTAAGGCTTTGGAACATGCCCATAAGGAACACAGCAGACACAGGTGCTCAGGAAATATTTGATGTAGCAGTGGAATCTTTCAAAAATAGTTCTTATTTCTATCTACCAGCAGATTAAGAGGTAATCTATTTGGCTTATATTTGCCAGTGCTGTTCAGTTCTTTTCATTTCTTAAATTTAAAACTAATACATTCTTACTATGCAACTATGAGAATGGTTAAAATAAAAATACTGAAAATACCAAATGCTGGTGGGAGTGTAAACCGATAAGAACTCTCATTCATTGCTGGTGGGAATTCAAAATTGTGCAGCAACCTTGGCAAACAGTTTGGCAGTTTCACATAAAATTAAGTATATACTTATCGTAAGACTCAGCAAACACTTTTGGTATCCGTCTAAGAGAAATGAAAGTTTGTGTTTGCATAAAAATCTGTACACAAGGGCACCTGGGTGGCTCAGTGGGTTAAACCTCTGCCTTCAGCTCAGGTCGTGATCTCGGGGTCCTGGGATTGAGCCCCGCATCAGGCTCTCTGCTCAGCGGGGTGCCTGCTTTCCCCTCTCTCTCTTCCTGCCTCTCTGCCTACTTGTGATCACTCTCTGTCAAATAAATAAATAAAATCTTTAAAAAATCTGTGCACAAATGTCTATAGTAGTTCTTTTCATCATTGCCCCAAACTGGAAACACACTAAATGTGCTTCAGTGGACAAATGGATAAAGACACTTTATCTATGTGATAGGACACTATTCAGTGATGTAAAGGAACATATGACTGATGCATGCAACTGCTTAAATAAATCTCACAGGCATTATGCTGAGTGAACGAAGCTGACCTCGAAAAACTGTGTACCGCATAACATTCTCAAGGAGTCAAAAACCATAGTGATGGAGGGTAGATCTGTGGTTGCCAGGGTTTTGGGGTGGGGAGAGTGTGTAACTGAGAAGTGAGAATAAAGGGGGAGTTTTTTTGGGTGTAACGGGACTGTCCTGTAGCCCAGTTGTGCTGGTGGTTCCATGAATCCATATGTGTACTATAATCCACAAAATCCTACATCAAAAAGCTAATTTTATAGTGTGATAATTTTGAAACCAAAAAAATAATACATTCTTATTGAAAACAACTAGACAATAGGGAAACAAAGTTAAAATGGTTAAAATGGAAGGTTTTCATTCCTCAACTCCCTAATTCATACCTGGGTGTGTATTCCTTCAAAGCTCTCTATACCATCCTGACAGGCTGAGTGTCCGTGGTAGGACATCAGTGCAGGAACCACATGGTCTCAATTTGTGTGCAGCTCCTCCACCTATTCATTGTAGCTCTGTGACCTTGGGCACATTACTTAACCTCTCTGTGTCTATTTCCTTATGTACAAAATGGTTCTTATAGCTGTGTTGTAGGTATTTATATAACAAGCACTTGTGTTTGCCATTTTTACTACACATACTTATTACATGCACACATAAGAGATTTGTATTATTTAAATAGTTTTGATGTTGTCTTTTGTTCCTCTCACATTGTGTTAACATCTTTCCAAGTCTGTATATAAAGATCTTGCCTACCTCTATGAGTTCCAAAGACTCCATAGTAGTCTATCATATGAAACATTTTATATAATATTACATTACATAAAATATATCTAATACATTTAATATTAATTTTACATTCTATATTTTGCTTAAATATATATTTAATAATGTTCCTTTTGATGAATGCACCCTCTTAAACTGGTTTTTTTATTTTTGAAAAATTTTCTCCACCAATTCAATCCCAATTTTCCAGGATTTATTCATACCTCACAGTTCCTTGCTGATGTCTTTTCCCCACTTCTTGTCCTATTCTGTCCTATTCTTCTTCTTTCCCTTTCTTTTGAAATATTTTCCATGATTATAGTAAGCTTTTGGGAGGCAGTGGAAGGCATTTGCGCTAATCCACCATCTTGAATCAGAAGCTGTTATTCTCTCCTAAGATCCTTTCTTAACCCCATCCTGTGGGTGAGGAGAAATATTGGGACAGAAGGGAGCAGTTGTGGAAGAAACCTGGACCCAAACTGGGAAATTAGAGTGTGACTCCTGCTTAGCCATCAGTTAGCTGAGTGAAGTTGGGAATTTGCTTTATAGACTCTCATTCTCAATTTCTTCAGCTGTGAAATGATATGGTTGGACTAGATGAACTCTAACATTCTACATTACCTCCATTTACAAAATGAAGACACTAGGGCTCACAGAAATGAATGATTTGCCGATGGACATTGTAGGAAGGAAAGTCTAGAATTGAGTCTTGAACATATTTCTTTAGATTTCAAATCTCAGCTATACCAAGTTGTCCTGAGCAATGTCCCCTCAGAAGCTGAGCGTGAAGGGGGCATATCTTCACTGAGCACGACTTCCTACCACGTCCAGGACATGTGTGGAAGCGGCATGTGTGCCCCCACTCAGGAGGCTGTCCTGCGGTCTGTCTTCTGGGCCTCACACCTCTCTACCCCTGCCGACAGAGCTGTGTTCTAGAGTGTTACCTGTTCCAGTCTCTCAGGTGGCAGGGGTTGGGGGAACAGCTCCGGTTTGGCCCAGCCCCGAGAAGCAACCCTGTACAGATGGTAGTGCGACTGGTTTCACAGTGGTCGGGCCACCCAGTGCTGGAGAGCACGGCTGTGCTCATTCCGAAGTTGCTCTGACAACATTCCTCTCCTGGCAGCCATGTACTCTCTCCTCCAGTCTTGTGCAAGCAAATAGCTTTGTAGCAGCTTCCCTTAGTCCCCGTGTAAGCTAGGAAACAAGCATTAAGCCTATGAATTTGTATGCATTTTACTTATTTGAATCTTTCCACAAGGCTTCCAGATTTAATTTCCCTCTTCTTTTCCATGGCTTTCCCCTTGGGTTGTATGAACACATTGATTAAAAAAACAAAAAACAAAAAAAAAAAAACCCCAAAACAAAAAAGCCACAAACCAACTCAAACAAACAAACAAACAAAATCTTCTCCAAACACAAATAAGCAAAGAGAAAATGAAAACACAAAATATATGCCTCCTACAAACCCATTAAAAGTGCATCTTCAGTATGGCCATATCAGCTTTTAATTCGGAGAGTTTGCTTGCTTATTATATGGTTTAAGAATCAAATGTTCCTCTATTGTCACATACCTTTAACTTCTTTAGATCCAGGCCTCTAGGATTCTAATTTGTAATTTCATTCTTTCCCACCTAGTTCTTCCTTCTCTACTACCATGTTCTGTCTATTCCCTGAGTCGGATACAATCGTACCATCTGGTCAACCTCTGAGTTACTCAAGACCACTCGTTCTCAACTCTAACTCATGTTAGAATCACCTGGGGAATTTAATGTGTGTTGTTCTAGGGATACACATATTCAAAGGTTACCCAAGTGTCTTATCGGTAAAGGGGAAAAAGAAATTGATAGCATTTGTAAATGGGATCAACTCCTTCTTTCCTCTACCTAGTTAATCTATCCATTACCTCTTTCAGTGATTCTCAGATAGGAAACAGGAATTTCCAAGTGGATGGTTGTTGGCTTTGGAATATGATGTGACAATGCACTGATCACTGTCTCAAAGTAGGGTAGCCCACCCTGTGGGCTTATAGGCACTTTCAACAGTCAGGATGAACATCAGGCACAGCATGAGTTTTTGCTTGCTTGTTAACTTTTTCTAGATCATTCTCTCATTCATAGTTTTGAAAACCACAGATGAATTATATAGGATCTTTAGAGTCCTCAGTAAAACAAGAAGGGGAAAGAAAGCTCTAAGTGGCAGAAATCTGCATAGAAACAAGGTTTGCCTCTAGTCCTTTTACATTTCAGAATATATGGTACCAGTGTTTAGAACGTTTGTGAGTCTGGTTCTTTTTAAAATACTCAGGGACATCCTGGCTGTGGAGACAGGCATTTTGCACAGGTTGCATGTTTAAGCTCACGGGAAGAGAGTCATAAAGCATATCTTCCATGTCCACCTTCTGTTGGGTATTGAGAAAACTCTTTTCTCTTTGCCTAAGCACCTGTGTTGAATTTGGTAGCTGTGGTGTTTGGACTGATTCAGCAGTAATTAATCTCCAGGCTAATTATGAGCTCTGTTGTCATTTTGCTAGATGTAATTAAACTGCATAGCTGGAGAAAGTTTGGAAACTATGGTTTCCAAGAAAACTCTTCCCTGTAACTTGGCAAGAAGCTCTGGAGTGACAACATAATCAGCCAATTAAATATAAGCTGGAAGTCTGATGTCCTTCAGGATGAGTTTACAGGAAGAAGACAAAT